>NC_047158.1:21488448-21520948 GCF_009819705.1 Hippoglossus hippoglossus | reverse complement strand
ATCCATCCATCCATCTATCTATCTATCTATCTATTTATCTATCTTTCCATCCGTCCGTCCATCTCTGAGTCTTTCTCCTCTTTTCCTCTTTGTTCCACTTCTGTTGTTAATCTCTCTCTCCGCCACTCACCCCATCAACCTCATCCTCTCTTCATCTCCCTCTCTCTCTCCAGACACTGACACCAAATGCCACGACAGACGCCCCGCTGATCGATACCATGACATCATCAGGCGTGGACATCATCAGTGGGCTGTGGGCGAGGTGCTGACCTGAAACACACACACACACACACACACACACACACACACACACACACACACACACACACACACACACACACACACATTAGGGCCACAGGGACCGAGCCGAGCTTCTTCACATCCCGTCCCAACCCGTGTAACCTCGTCCTTCCTGCCAGTAAATCTGACTGATGACCCAGGACCTGACTCACACACACGTAAACACACACAACTAATAGACAATGAGGACATTCCCCCTGAGCGAGCTGCCGAGAGGAGGCTGATGGTTGTGAGTACAGAGGAGGCAGCACGACACTGTGAGACTGTTAAACTGCACTGCAGCTGTCATGTTTGCACGACTTCACCCAACTCAGAATAAAATAAAAAATATATCGTCAGTCTAACTGTGTGAAGAGCAGCGTTAAACCTAAAAGTTGACAAGAAGACTGGAGCCGTTCTTCTGATATTCTGCAGAAGGTCCGGAGCCTCTCTCTGGGACATGTGCGTTCTCAGCCCCCCCCCGGAGAATGTCCTCAGGTTCTCTGGAGTTTGGAGAATGTCTGAAAGCAGCTTAAGAGCCAACGTGAGGTGCCGCAGATCAGACGTCGGCAGATACAGTGTCACAAGATCTAAAAGAGACCAGTGGGGAGAGGCCCCGACACGGAGCCGAGGACGGGGCCCATATGGAGGCAGATCGTCGACTTAACACCTGACCCTCTGCACCTCTGCCCCGTGCTGCTCCCTCTACATCTGCTCCATGTTCTGCTGGGGGGGGAACGAGGCACATGCAGGCCGAGTAATGGCTGCAGAGACGGACTAATAACATTACAGCTGCCACGGGGGTGGGGAGCGGGTCAGGGAGGGTGAGGCAAGGGAGTGAAGAAGGGCTTGTGGGGTGGTGGCTGTACGTATGACGGGTGAGGGGTTGGTTAGGGGATCCAGTGGAGGGGGGGTGCTGTGAAGGAAGGAGGGAGGGGGGGGTAAGGGGGAGGGGCAGGTGCATCACTAATGGCTTTTTAAAAAGGTTACAGCATGTCGCTCCCTCTTCATAATGGGGCCCTGGCTGTGCTGGAAATGCAATTTCCGGGAAAGATAATGCAAGGAGTGAAGGGCTGTGTGGAGGGGGGGGGGGGGGGGGGGGGAGAAAGGGGGGGGGGGGGGCGTGCAGTGTGTACCTTGGGCTTATGTTCAAGTGAGAGAGAGAGAGAGAGAGAGAGAGAACGAAGACTCGGATGAGGGAAGAGAAAGAGGTGGAGGGGGAAAGAGAGAGTACAGGCGTGAAAAACCATGGGTGGCGGTGAATGTGTGTATGTGTGTATGTGTGTATGTGTGTGTCTGTGTGTGTATGTGTGTGTATGTGTGTGGTTTAGGATGGGGTGGGGGTGGGGGGGTTCACAGACTTTCTTGGATGCTCAGATAAAGCAGAAGAGACAGCGAGAGCGAGACAGAGGTGGAGGGAGACGCAGCATCTATAAGCTGGAGGATATACAAGGGGCTATCTGCCTGTGTGTGTTTGTGTGTCTGTGTGTGTCTGTGTGTGTGTGTGTGTGTGTGTGCATCAATAGTTAATGAAGACATTATCTCAGGACACCGCGTCCGTGTATCTAAACAAACATTATCCTTCAACCCTTCAACATCCTGCACGGTTGGTTAAAGTCAAGTATACTAATTAACCCCGGCTCCACCGCTGGATATGAGACTCGGCTCTGCCTGATTGAATCTTCCTGCTTTTCAATGGGTATCTGTAATTGCTAGTCATGTTGGGGGGGGGGGGGGGGGGGCAATTTAAGTGTATACATTATGTTGCTGTCAGTGCTGCACACTTTGCTCCCTGCCATAGTAATACTTTCAATTTATTTCACACCCTTTGCACATAACACAAAATCAATAACTCGCGCTTATGTGTAATTTCATTGTGTCAGCCTGGTAGTTCTGCCTGAACAATTATAATTTAACTAAATTAATATTGAGCCGACATCTGGCGTCCGTGCACGTGAGGAGAGTGTGTGTGTGTGTGTGTGTGTGTGTGTGTGTGTGTGTGTGTGTGTCTGCAGAGCTCAGACCAGTGGAAACACAGGAAGTTGCCGCACATCTTATATTCTATACAAATCCAACAGCAGCCACACGTCCTCTCCTCCACGTCTCACAACTCATCCATCTTGTCTCTCCTCCACTTAACCATGATGATGACATGTGCCGCTCCCCCCCACCCCCCCTCAGCCGACTGCGCCTCACCTGCAAACTGTCACAGGAAGCAGATCCCCCCCCCCCCCCCGAACCTACAGCAGCTGCTTTGAGAAACAGGTCCCGTTGCTCGTGCAGAGGACGACACGAGGAGGGGATGGAATCTGAGATTTTTTTGGGGGGGGGGGGTGTGCCCCCATTGTCTGGTTGTTATGGATTTTTCTGTGGAGCCTTTTCTCCTCCTCATCTGCCACCTGCTCGCATGCACCGCTGCAAAACCTGTGAATATAGATCAGGGGCTCACTTTCACTTTGAATTTAATAAAACATGTGTTTTACTAATAGTTTGGATTTATCCTTTACAAGCTCCTGCATAACAAACACCGGCTGCTGCTGGGAGAATAACAAGCGTTTCATTCTAACACTGTACCTTTGCCAAGGAGTTTGTTTGTTAGTTTCACAAAAACAATTGGACGGACTTGGAGCAAGGACGTGGTTTCGTTCTGGATCTGGATCAGGATTTGAATAGTTGAAAATGCTTCTCTGTCTCTGGATGAAACGTAATCTGAGGTAACGTTGGCGAAGACATTGGTTAAAGCAAACAAACAGGATTTAATTAAGTCCTCACACTGTTGCTTTGGGTTTATTTGAGGATAGAAACTAAAAAACAGACGGTCGTGTTTATATAAAAATGCAGGATGAGGTAATGGGTTAAAATTCCCAAGAATATTCTGACTTTCCAGAATGGTTGCACTCAGGAAAAGGCTGAAATGTCAGATATTTTCATTTGGACAAAAGGCAAAACACAAGAGAAATCTAATATTCCTCTGATTTCTGGTCTCTGTGGCTCCTCCCCCTGACGTGCACCTCCGTCCCAACCACTCAGCTCCGTGCTCGTATCGAAGCATTTGGTCAAACAGATCACGTTCACCTTCAAAAAGCCAAAAGGAGCGCGCAGGTTGAAATGAGAAATGACCCGAAATTACCACATAACTCTTCGGCACTCGGAGGACGGGGGAATTAAAATGCTCAGCAAACTACGGTGGGGGGGGGGGAGTTGTGCTGCCCACACTAATGAGGCCTGTGTGGAGACAGAGAGACGCTGCAGGTGGGATTTCACCGAGGAAACGGCGTCATCCTTTGAACCTCTTTGACTGGGATGTTTGGGCCTTTAAATTCAGTCAGGCGCAGGTTTTTTTTAAGGAATTGCAGGTGCATCCTATCCAACGTCTGGAGAAATGTGCTGCTGCAATTAGTGTCAGGCGCACTGTTAGACGTCTTTGATCAGCGGTTCAGGGTGATTCATGGATTGTGTTCCCTGGGTTTCAGGGCTGCAGATTCCTGAAGTGAGTGGAAAAGGCTCCAGCAGAGTGAAGTGTGTGTTTAGAGGCAGAAAAGTAAATCTGCCGTCATGTCCCAGGTGCAGATCTTCTCCTGAGCTGAGGCCACAGCTCGAGGACTCTCTGTGGACGGGACGTCTGAGAAGATGAATGCTGTGTTTGCTCTGGTTCTCATTGGAACGTACACACGTCTGTGATGTACGTTGCCATCTTGTGGATTCAACCTGCAAATGCATAATCTCATGAGAGTCACAGGAGCTGCAGAGAAACAATGAACTGAGTGACCAGAGAGTCACAGGGTGTTGGTTCTATCTTTAGCTCACGTGGCTCAGACCCAATCTGTGTAGCTCGTTTCTATAATTTATCATCATCCATATGAAGCTGTTGAATTATTTAGATTGTACAAAAACACAGATATTTCCCTAATTGTCCAGTTGTATTCAGACATGATTCCTCATGATTGCAGCAGATTGATGGTGTGAGCTGGGTAAGAACACATTGAACCACAGGGTGGCAGCACTGAGCCTGTCACAGCACACACAGGCCTTTCACCTGATGGGAATTGAGAGTTTTTCAAATGAACCAGTGACGACAAGAAATAAAAATAACCTCAATAATGAATTTAAAATTTGTAGGATCACTTTCTTTTTTGGAGCTTGATCCATGAAAAGTGACTAAAGTAAAACTTGATATTATGTTTTATCTGTCCACCAACTTTCCATCCTATAGATGAAACATTAAATCTGTGGAATAAACCTTTAACTTAAACCCTGGATGAGATAATGAGTCTCTGATTAACCTAAACCCCAGTGTGCGTGTGGACGGCAGAGAAAACACACAGTACATGACCCACACCCACACAAAAAGAAATCCAAACTGGGATTCAAACTGGGATGTTTGCGAACCACTGCACCTCAAATGGAAGAAACCCTTTTAGATTTAATATTGAATTTACAGTGTGTGAAGCAGAATGACTATTAGATAAATCTCAGCAACGATTGTTCAGTCAATCCTCGCGTGAATTAAAAAAACATTCACAAACAAACAAACCAGCGCTCGCACATCAAAACGCAGAATCACCGTCACTGACACAGACAGAATCTCTTATTGCAATATCCATTTTATTGTTCTCATCACACTTATCTTTACAGAACAGAGGGGTTTTCGGCAGCAGGATCAAAGGAACCGTTTTTCTGTCTCAGATCTGAAGGAGCTCGCTGCTTTTCACTCACACGTCAGTCGACTGTTTGTTCTTTGATTTAAAAAACACACGTTACTAAAGACTTTACAGGAGAGTGGAGCTGCCGAGTCGACGCTTGAACCGGAGGAGATCGTGTTCCCGCCCGTGGAGAATCATCTGGAAGCTGTTTTTGCTCCTTGTTTGTATTTTAAGTTTGTTCTAAAGCACCGAGTCAGTGAGGAGTTACTGAGACTCTGAACGAGTGAGATCACAGGCCCCAACTCTTGTGAATTTACTTCTATTGTTATTTTTTCCCCACTCAAAATGTTTCAAGGGTATTTCTGCTTCAGTGGAACATTAAAAACTGAGACAGCAGAGACGTGACGCAGCAGAAATCACTTCATAGGTCTGTGCTGCCACGTGTTCATGGGCTGGAAGGAACTGGGTTGAAAAGTTAGACGGTTTCCTGGTTCTTAAAGGAACCAAAATCCCAAAGGATGATACTGTGTCTTCCTGTGTGCACATTTTCTTTAAAGATAATATTAGAATTCTCTCTTTTTGGTCGTGAAATCTACAGAAACGCTTGTTGGGGTCACAGAGTGAAATGTAAAGTTAGATTTTAATGTAAATTGAATGAAGGAACCAACTCTATGCAACGAGCAATCAAAAAACAAAGTTAGATGCAGCTCTGTTTCCTCTTGATCGCCCCCTTGTGACTGGCTGCAGTATAGGTCCTAAACCCCACCTCCTCCATGTTAGTGGATGTGCATGTCAGCGTTCATCGTATCCAGGATATTAAACGAACTGCTTCACCTTCCATGTTGTAACTTTGTCAACTTGCCTCCTACAATCTGCTGATGTTTAAATTGGACTCTGACCAATCACCTGTGGACGTTAATGTATATTTAACAGCAAAAAACAGAGGAAACTGTATTTACGTTCGTTTCTTGTGTTCACACACGTTCATAAAACATCGGCTCAGTGGGGACGTATCAATACAAAGTCGTGTGGGCGTAGTTTTCCAGTGTTGGTTCAGAGTGTTTCAGCACCGTCATACACACTGTTCTCCGTCAGCATCATAAATACAGTGTAGTGTTGGTGACGCTTGTGTAAAAAAAACACACTCTCAATACAAAAAGATTCTATGTACAATATCATACAAACCGTTGTTAGAAAGTGGAGGTGAAGGGCGGGGGGGGGGGGGGACGTACAGTAACAACGAGGTCGGGGCGGGGGGGGGGGGACATACATGTGATTGTACACGTGTGTGCTTTTGAATATGTTTAACTACACGTGTGCTCTTTATTCTCGAGTGTGTTCGTCTGTGCTTGTGTGTGTGTGTGTGTGTGTCTGTGTGTCTGTGTGTGTGTGTGTGTGTGTGTGTGTGTGTGTGTGTGTCATCCAGCAGAGGGAAACATTTCACAGCAGCACAGTGAGAGAGAGAGAGAGAGAGAGAGAGAGAGAGAGAGAGGTTGTAAAGAAACATGTTCGGACACAAAAAGGAAACGGGGGGGGGGGGGCGGGTGAGTAAAAACGTGGATCCGTGGGGGTGTGCAAATCAAAATCAGCAAAACTGTCAAACCATGTTAGCGCTTATACACGTCATCCACACACTGTATGTACATGTCAATAAATAAATCTATTTATAAAACGTCACGATACGAAGAGAACTGTAGTAAATCTCGTCAGTGAGGAAGTTCAGGGCGAGCGACGCCGTTTCCCGAAGTGAAGGAAAACAAAAAGAGTGTCGGCATCACAGAAAGTCAAGTTGGGTTCGAAACGCTGCTCGAACGACCAGGAGAAGATCTGCTCCTGGTCGTGATGCACTTCGTCTGTATCGCCCCCTGCAGGCGGGAGCTGGTCTCTGTCCTATCAGGTTTCAGGAGCAGCTGAGGAGGAACCAGCCGAGTGGAGACGTCTCCTCTTTCATCCCGTTTGCTTTTGTCTGCTGCTTCTGCTGAGAGACACCAAATGAATCTTTTGATCTGAGTAAACCTCACGTGGAGTCGACTGCTGCAGAGTGTGTGAGTGTGTGTGTGTGTGAACGGGACGAGATAAGGAGAGGGGGTGAGAGAGTGTGTGTGTGTGTGTGTTTGTATGTCGTACTAAAAGGATGTTTTCACGGGTGAATCTCAGCAGCACACGAATCCTTCGGGGGGGGTTTCTTTGGTCCAACAAGGCAACCTCCTGACAGCGCACATCAAAGCTGTGTCCTGGGAGTCGGACACGTGGGGGGGGGGGGGGGGGGGGGGGGGGGGGGGGGGGGGGGGGGGGGTGCTCAGCGCCATGTTTAGCTTTCAGTGTGAGTCTCCTTCAAACGGGTGAAAACCCATTCACACAGTTGGGTGAAGGAAACTCAGTGGACATTCTCAGAGGTCACAGCGTGACAGCGCTCGCCACCGAGGACGGGAAGTGAGCTTCACACGATCGAGTTCGTACAAAAAAAAAGTCTTTAATTGGAAAATAACTGAATAAAACGATGCACCCGACTCGGTGCTGAGTGTTCGGTTCGTCTTCACTGGGCGTCCAGCAAAGAGAAAGTCTTTGAAGAGTTTGCCTATCGGTTCCCCGGGGTTTGAGAGGGCAGCAGGATGGGGGGGGGGGGGTTCAGGAGAGGTCTAGACCTGCGTGGAATAGGAGCGGTGCAGCGTTGCGTAGCGCCCGGCCTGGTGGGCGGCACAGTGCGGCGAGTGCGGCGAGTGCGTCGAGTGCGGCGACTGCTGCTGCTCCGACTGCTGCTGCTCCGACTGGTCTAGACTTCGCTGGAAATGGAGCGAGACGCTATGAGGACATCGGGAGTGGCGGGGAACCGATAGGGCTGATGGTCATGTGATCTCGGTGAACGGAGATCCCCTCGGAGTCTGCAGGGGAGAGAGAGGTGTGAGAAAGAGAGAGAGAGGACGGGGCAGAGAGAGGGCGAGGGAGAAGAGAAAAGTGAAGAAAAGAATAATCAAGAGCAATGCACGGGATGAGGGGGCGAGGAAGAGGAGGGAGGCGGAGGAGGGGGGGGGGGTGAGAACAGAAATAAGGCAACAGATGATGGAGGTCGTGAGGAGGGAGTCGATCAGAATGGTTGGACGTAGGTGTTGTAGAGCGTGGAGGAGGAGGAGGAGAGTGCGGGATGCTGGAGGAGAGTGAGGAACAAGGGAGCAGATTGAGAGGAGAGAGGCAGGTGGGAGACAGAGGAGAACAGGCAGTCAGGTGAGGGTTAGTGACAGACCACAGAGGACGCAAGACAGTCTCCTCATAACTGCACTACTGCCCCCCCACCGTCTCTTTGACAGAGCGGGGGACGGGACCCTCTGGGGGGGGGGTCACGAGAGACGAGCAACAGGGCATCACAGCGGCAAACAACCATTCACACCTAGAGTCAATGAATTGTCCCCAACTGACCCAACCCCAGCCTGTCTCTGGACCACATGAGGACGTACTTGGAGAAAAAGCCACACAAACACAGGGACATCATGCAAACTCCAGAAAATAAGAAAACATCTGATCAGCCTTCAGATTTTCTTCCTCCCCACATGAACACAATCTCTCATACGGACTAATCGGTTGTATTTTTTGGCCTCAGCTGAATTCCTCCGGGCAACTACTTTGTATTAGAATCAGAAACAAAGTGTTGACTTGCGTATAAAGCTGCTTTGAGACCTGCACTGAACTCTGGATAATCTCCAGACATTCTCCGGAGGGGCTGTTTGTGAGAACGCAAACGTCCGAGTCGGGGGCGACGGACTTTCTCCGGAGTTTCTCCTGCCAGCCCCCTAGTAAAAACTCTGGATACTGCCTGAGCGTGCTCATAGGAGATCCCCCGGAGGATTCACCGCGAGCAAGTCGGCGTGTTAATGACGATTCTAATCGATAACACTGGAGGGTTTAGGAGTAAGAAAGCGTCTCTTTCTAAAAACAAGCAACACACCTGAATTTGTTCGATCCTGGGACTGAAATAAAAAACGCAGCTCATTTCACACCAGTAGAACAAATCTCAGCTGCAGCCGATAACCAGGCTCGTGTGTGCAGAAATGTAAAGGGATCATTTCAGGTGTTTTTTCGGTGGGACGGGGGTGCAGCATGCATGTTTGGGGGATTGGCGAAAGGAGGACAATGGATTCAGTTCAGACACATGGTGTGTGTGTGTGTGTGTGTGTGTGTGTGTGTGTGTGTGTGTGTGTGTGTGTGTGTGTGTGTGTCTGTGTGTGTGTGTGTGTGTGTGTGTGCCCCTCTTCGGGTGAGCGCAGCCGGGCCTCACAGCCACCCCCTGCCCCTTACCTGAGGACCACTTAACTTTTCAAGTGGACTCTCCACACAGGGAAGCGTCACCATGGGCATGCCCAGCACGGACTCAGGGCGCTGGGGTCGAGGGGGAGTGAGGCCGGGCTGCAGCTGCTGGAAGTTGTTGATCACACAAGTCACCTGGAGGGGGGGGGAGAGAGAGAGAGAGAGAGAGAGAGAGATTGTAAATGCTCAAGATCGTAGTTGGTTTCAAATGAAAACGCAGCTGTGTGGATGCAGCCGCAGACTTGGTCCCTTCTCACCAGAAACACGGCGATGGCTCCTCCAGTGAAGAATCCGGCCACGACGTCGGCCCAGTGGTTGCGGTACTCGGCCACCCGGACCACGCCCACGAGCATGGCCAGACAGAGCAGGGTGAGGCTGATGGTGGGCTTGGTCAGCCGCGTGCCTTTGGTCTTGAACACCAGCGTCACGTACATCTGCGGAGAGGAGGCCGCGCACAGTGAGAGACAACAAACATAGAAATACACACATGACACGAAAGTATGCACCAAGAAAAACTTAAAGAACAGTTATGAGATGTAGGAATCAGAATTTCTTCATTTTACTGGTTTAAAATCTGCCTGTTAAACACATTTGATCTTGTTCAGTTCCTTCAGTGTTTGTGTGAATTAATCAAATGAGAAATGATCATTTGGGAGTTTTAGAGGCGAGAGAGTTGCATCAATGTTCGTATTTTTCAGTGAGACAGCAAAACTCCTCCTTGTTGGTTTCTCACAGCGAGAAAAAACCTCAATAACTCAATTTCAAAAGAACAAAGTGAGAAGATGAAAGGAGAAGCTGGGGTTCAGTTGGCGTTTCACACCAGTACAAAGAGCGACCTACCACTGTGTACACCGCGGAGAAGACGCTGAGCGCCGCCTCCTTCGAAGGGAAGGATTTACGTGCAGACATGACGACCAGCGGGTTGCCCGTGCAGGCGCGGCGCTCTGTGATGTACTGCATGGTGGACTGGCAGCCCAGCGCCGTGTAGTTGGGTCGGCAGGCGGACAGGAAGTGAGGCGTCTGGTTTCCCGTCACGACCTGGCCGGCGTTGGCGAAGATGGTGGTGGTGAACAGGCCGAAGGCGTAGACACCTGGATCGATGGATATGTTGCAGAGTGAAGAAAACTTTTTGTGTTCATCCTATCTGGTTAATCTGCACTGAAGATTTATGGATTTATCACAACGCACAGAACCAGACTCCATAGATTTCAACAGGAGATAGAGAAACACACATTATTCAAACGACGGTGACATCAAAAGCTCGACGGGATTAAACAAGTTGTAACGGAAGCTTTCATCTCATCTCGATTCAGCTTATGCAGATTTTCAGGCTGCTAAAAAATTCATAAGCGTCTTCCCGCCATGAATCCGAATATCTTAAATCACAGATTACACCGAAGTTCGTTATCCAATTAACGGCTGCGCGCTCGGGCTCCGGCTGTGAAACTCAGAAATGTAGCAGGTCGCGCTCTGACACGTCAACCTCGTCTTTCATCTTGTTTCCATCTTTTTCAAAACTACACACACACACACACACACACACACACACACACACACACACACACACACACACACACAGACCCACACACTCACACAGAGCATGGAGGCTGTGTGATACAAAGCGTCGCACTCACCTAGGAAGCGGACGATGCGTCTCAGCAGGGGGTTGAAGTAGCAGCAGTCCGCGGTGACGATGGTCTTCTCCTGGGTTCCCTCTGCCTTGATGAAGAAGGCGCACAGCTCGCCAACAAGAATCTGCAGAGCAAAGACAGAAGTGTCTCGTTATACTCACATACATGCAACTAGATTTTAAACGAGAGAAGCTCTTCTGATGTATATCAGTTATGTTCCGGTCTTATTTAGTTGTTTGATGATATCAAAACTAGTAGGTGCTTCGGTGGAAAGTTGCCATAGTGAGAGGAAGTGAAGACGTGCTACAGTCACGTACAGATTTGTACAGGAATGAATTGTTGGTTGATCCATATCAAGTCAATAATATGATATAACTATGTAATAAGAACAAACATATGAAACGATTTCATCGCTCACAGTGTAAATGAATCCGTCTGAAAGCGTCTGTGATTTAAAAAGAGCAGCTGCTGTCACTGGGCGTTCAGTTTCTATCGTCAGGTGTTCGGGTCGCACTCGGTGAGACTGAACGCCGGCGCCTCTCCAGGCCGACGATCCCGTAACGAACTGCGACAGCGACACTTATGTGTAAGTGAGAACGCCTCACAGACTGAAACTCTCCCCGACAGAGATGCGCTTAATCCTAAATCATCCTGACGATTCTCCGCTGTGACAGAAGTGGGACCCACTTCAACGCTAACTGTGCTCCACTAACCCGCCGACCTCCTTCTTCCCCTCTCCATATTTAATCCTCTCGTTTGTCCCCCACAGTGATGATGTCTGACTCACTGCTGACTGAGCAGGAAGCAGAGGGGACGGAGATAGAGACAGAGCGAGGGAGGAAGAGATGGAACCTCATCAACATGGTGTTTCCGTCTCGTGCTTTCAGGCACTTCCAACACGTCCCGCCAAGTCAAATGAGTTGAGAACACGCGGAGGCCCCGTCGGTGCAGCCGCGCTGTGAAGTGCGTGCCCAGCCGAGCGCTCGCTTCCATTAGTGAAACACGACCCTGGTGGGTGTTCCGTGGCAAACCTCAAAACACCAACACGAGCACAAATCAAAGCTGAGGCGCTTTAATCAGCGGCTTCAAACGCCAGACGTCAGGGGCTCAGTCGCACTGTGGACCACCATTTACGAGGCAATTAAAAAACACGGAGTGATGGTTTCTATGGGGACCGCTGGTCTGTGGAGGGTTGGAGCATGTGGCCACTACGAAATGTAGGATAATGGTGGTTTGGTGTCATTCATGGACAAGTGCTCTTCAGCACGCTGCAGCTGTGGGCGGTCGGCCTCGAGAGTCCTGTTAGCACAATACTGACATTCACAGTCAATCAGGAATCTGTGTGATCGGACTCTTCAGAGGTTCAGTCGTAAAATCAGCAGCTTTAGACACTAGATGTGTTTTTTGTTTGTTAATAATTCACCAGTTATTAACATCTTTGGACTAAGATCCCAGTTTGAAGCAGTAGAAGAACTTCCTCCTCTACCCTGTGTGATATTCATTTTATTTGTCGATATATATTTGTCGTAAGTCATTGCTCACAGATATTCTGGCCTTTGAAAGGACGTGATGTTGCCGACTTGGATCACGTTGAAGAAGATGAATGAACGCAAAGTGCCCAGCTTGACTGTTTACAAACAAACGGGACCTTCGTCAAATTAAATGAACGTTTATCTCGGTTCCAACCGTTGCAGCAGTTCTTCAAACTGTGTGAAGAACATCCTGAAATAGTGATGCAAGATCTCAGAGACGCAAACAAGATCTGAGACTCTGACAATGTTTGTACTTGTGACTCTCAGAGAAACAACATATTGTTCCTCTTGAGCTGCATCATCAAACTGAATGACTCGTACTGAAGCGAGAGACCAGATTTGTTTGTTGGCACAACTTTAGTTTCCTCTTTAAACGCTGATCATTTATTCAGTTGTGACATCTTGTAAAATCCTCACTCACGTCACAAAATAAACATGTTCCCGTTTCTACACGGCGCTCCGAGCCTCTGATTGGTGCAGGTTGCTGGGAATGAAGATCTCCAGATGCTTCGCGACAGAAACTACACAAACTTACAGGCACGTCGTCTTCTTTCCTTCTGCCCTTGGAGACGAGAGCAGGGGGAGTTTATAAAAGATTAAGTGAAGAAGCTGGTGCAGGAGTAAACGGAAGGAAAATGAGGAGTAAAGAACCGAGAGAGGAGCAGTGTGGGGACGGAGAGGTGACGGGGTTAGGGTAACACTGGAGGAATGAATTATTCACGTGGCGGATGGTGTGATGGTGAATAATGTGGCGCATTATTGGAATCAACGTTTCTATATCATCTCGCTGCACTGCAGTGGGATGTGCTGCAGCTCGGCTGCTCCCTCACACTCAGATGCGACGAGGTTGTCGCTGCGGTTCAGGGACGAGCAGATCCTAACTCTTTGGAATTCAACAGCTCGTCCGGTCGTCTCCACGCAGAGACGCGTCACTCCGGGACACGCAACCATGTCGGCAATTACGCTGCGTCAGAGCAGGACGAGCGTCAAGACTGGGGGCGAAACAAAAGTGGGTGCAGACAAGGACAAAGTATTACATGCACACTCACATGCATGATTCATGTGCGGGAACAAGAGAGGAGTGAAGGAATGAAACATTGATAAAGACACGAGACGTGATTAAGCGTGCGTGTGCACAAACAGCGTCACGACTGCAGAGCACGTCTCTGGATGCTGGAGGATTCTGCTCCGTGTGTGTGTCAGTAATCAGATTTCAATTTGTGTCAACGAGTATTTGTCAAAACCGAGTTCAAGCCCTTCTTATGAATATGTGTCCATTAGAAGACAATATGATGTGAAACTGAAAGAAGAGGAGCAGAGAGATGAGGGAGAGAAGAGGAACGATATTAAATAGAACGATATATTTTGATAAATAAATACGTTATAGTGGTTTACTTGTGTAAATAGTTGATTGGACAGAGGATGTGCACAGTCAGCAGCTGGAGAAAAGCAGCTCCACCAGTGTTTCCTGACTGAGACCAGAGAAGATGCAGGAGACACAAAGTCATGTTGATCATTATGTGATAACGATGTCAATAAAAGCCGTGGGGGACACGTCAAGTATCTTAGAATCAGCCTGAGTGACGGCACGGTGGCACAGCGGGCGAGATGCAGATTGCTTCCATTAGTTCGACCTCCTGCAAACACAAACTGAGTGTGTTCAGCTCCCGTTACTGACGGAATCAGGTCTGATTGAACAGTCTGACGTATCAGAAATGGACGACAAAACTATTGTTGCTGTGTCTCCTCCATGTTAGTGGATGGGACATGGACCAAACTAAAAAAACACACACGTCAAATAAATGTTTTGTCATTTGAGGTCGAATCTTATCACGCTGATGTTTGTTCGAGTGTTTCCAGTAAGTTTGGTTTTAAGTCGTTATTTGATTTGATTTAAAAACAGGATGACAAGTCGTGATTGACAGCTGAAACCGGCTCACGATTGGTGGAGCACGAGAGAAGGAGGGATCCTGTGTGTGTTGACGACAGCTTGGTTTTACAAAGAGGAGGAGCAGATGGTTTCAGCTGAGTTCCTACGATCAGAGGAAATCACCTCCTGTCTTTCAACAGTCGAGCTTTAAGAGACAAGAAGGACAAACACTGGTGATTTGTTGAGCAGAAACCAGTTTGTGGTGCGATGCTCAGTCTTTCTCACGCATGTAAACTAAGCAAGTTACGCCACAGCTTCTCTCGTCTATGACTTCAGACCCATTTCTGTGGAACGCAGCTCTGCAGCCTTCAGACCTAATGTGTCTGACAAGGCTGGGAACGTCGCTCATGTGTAAAGTACAACGAGATGCCGAGCTGTCACTAGCATCCCATTATCCACCATCATCCCCAGCGACCTCAATCTCTGCGGTGCAGCGCATATGTGAGATTTGGGCTAATGGACGATGCGGAGGACCCTGCACCTGTCTGAGTGCATCACCGTCGCTTCTCCTCACACGTGGCTCTCGCCAGGTTTCTGACGGTGAGGTAACGGGTGCCAACAGGAGGCTGTGAGCCCGGGAGACTGATGTACAACACACACAGCAGCTCGTGTTGAAGTCCACCGACACGAGGAGTGATGAGGAGAAAACAGAAAAGGGCTCATTCACGGGTGGACGGCCGCACAACACTTCAATGCAAACACAAATGCGTTTGCAAGGGCGTGGGGTATTTCACACAAAGATTACTCCATCTATGAAATCGGAGGAATGTGCCAAAGCACACCCACACATGCATACACATGTGCACGGAGTGATGCCCTGGTTCCTTTGAGCAAAGTGACTGCACGTCGTCGGCCTGCAGAGAATCAGAGGAGTGAAAACACTAAAAGAGCAGCGATTTATTCCATCTCACAGAAGCAAAACCTGCTCGTCATCGTGCTGCAGCGTCACTAATCCCTCGCTCTTCCACCTTTTCCTTGTCTTTTTCCCGCTGGAGGGAAAAGTAGGTTATTTATTCTTTGTCTTTTCTCTTCCATTTTTATCCAATTCAATTTCATGCCCCCGTTTTTCCCGAATCTGCTCCGTTACACTCTTCCTCACGCGTTCGTGTCTCACTGTGCATCTTTCAGTCGGGTTCTGCTTCTTCTCCTCCTCTTTCCTGCTCTTTTGTGAGTTCCACTCTTCACAGGGTCGAGGAGGTGAATATGCACTGAAGACTAAGAAGTACTGACACCTGCACCAGTTCCTACTGGACCGAATCACAACTGTGAAATCAGGAATCAGAGGGATGCTCTGGGTTTGACCCCACGACAAACGCATCAGCCGGCAGTGACGGCGTCCTGGGCCCCGGCAGTGACGGCGTCCTGGGCCCCAGCAGTGGGGAGATAATCCAGTTTGGAGCTTGAGTTTATTTTACTGTATTAAGCACCAAAACTATTATTTAGTATTAGTTGGGTGAGTTTTTGCACTTATTTATATTTGTATATTTAAATTACATCTCCTTTAAGTATCGGTCCGGGCTCCGTTTAGGCTCCGCTACCATTTTAAAAGTATTGAATCATCAGCCCGAATTTAAATTTTTCATAAAAACAAACCAACTCTTTCATGATATTATTGGTCGTCAATTCTGTTCTGCAAATAACACAGAGTCTGCCGCTGCGGCATGAAAATCAAATTACCTTCCCGAGCATGAACGAATCACAGGAAATGATGCAGCGCAGAATTATCATTACATCACATGATATCAGCTTCACAGCCTCATGGCCCAGAAATAAATCTGACACATGAGCCCCGGGGGAAAAACCCCAACATGCCACTTTTACACTTCTATTTCTGTACAGGTTAAACATACAAGACAAAACGTGTTAATTGGTGATATCTACACACGGTGGTGAGGATGAATATTATCACCAGTCTACGTTTTCACTCCTGTTCTCACTTGTTGGGCTAAATAAAGATATATCATAGCTGCTGGTTTCAGCTGCACATTGAGTTTGTACTAATCTTCTCATTTAGGAAAAACCAAGCAAATACGTGAATCTTCCAAATTGTCTGCAGACGTCCGTCCTCCTGTAAACACTGATTCAAACAGATTCACACTGACCCCAGGCCAGGGCTATGAATAAAGCCATGCTATGATATAACCAATTAAATCTGACATATTAACACTGATGAGATATAACTGATGTTGTGGGCTGGGGCCAGAGTTTGCGTGTCGTCCCCGTGTCGGATGGGGGTTCTGATGGGAGCGAAGACATGGAGCCTGTGAACAATCTGTGTCTCTGCATCATCTGGACACTGACGACAACTAATGACTAAAAGTACGTGTCTCATGTCCGAGTGTTCAGATTTGACTCATGAAACTGAAGAGCCTTCACTGCCTCCGTGCACGTCAGAGCCAACTGCAAATAAAACAACTTCCTGTGGGTTTTAAACGTGCACCTCCCGCAGTAACTCTCCCTCACCTCTGTGGAGATGCTTCACAGTTTCAAATCCTCGATTCTGCCAGAAAAGCCTGAGAAAAACCACCGATCTGGTCCCTTGGCCACATGCAAACATGTCGGGACAGAGGGTGCTATATGAGCAGAGATGCACCCCTGCTGTGAATGCAGATTGAGGGTTCGACAGACATCTCTGAGGTGCTGAGTGAGGAGAGGCCACCAGCCACACGGGACCCCACGAGGTGTCCCTGCTCTCTGCCCGACTCCAAGAACGGATCGAAGCAAAAAGAAGCAGAAATGACAACAACTGTTCCGTCTAATCTCATTTCACAGGAATGGGGCGACTTCTGCCCAACCCAGAAACAGGAGAGAAGGCACATCTGTATCTTTCTATCTCCCTCCTTCTCCGCTCAGTGCAGTGAAGTCGATGCAACTAACCGCCCGGGGGGGGGCCGCCAGCAGAACGGAGCACGGAGCAGGCAGCGAACTGCAGAGACGGCGACAGAGAGGAAGCGGTGAAAGGTGAAAGAGAAAAGTGACAAAATAGGAAAAAATGAGACTCTGTGATGATGCAAATGCCAGAGCGGCGCGGTGCTGCAATCCTGTGCCGGGCTTTGATAGGGTGATTATCATGGGGAGCAGTTAGACGGGAGCCGGGACTGTGTTCCCGGCAGAGTGGGAACTGTGCAGACTGTGGTAAATTAGACTTTGGTATGGATATCAGCGACACTGATAGGAAGAGCAGATAGAGCCTCTTTAATGTGCAGCGAAGAAAACAGCACGTACGTCTTCCCTCCATGAATAGAATCCCTGTCAGTCTCTCTTTAGGGGTTTCATTTCATCTGTGCTCTTTTCTGGTGAGGGCTGCGAGTCTATTCTTCTCATTTTCTCAGTTTCCCTGCTCTCGCTATCACAGATTAAGAACCAGAGGTGAGGAAGTGTTCACCCAGACACATATCCTCCCCCCGGCAGCCGGTGTCACAGCGACCGATGTCCCCCCCACTCTCGCCACGGAGCCCGACCCCGCCATCTGTCTCATTAACCTCCGTTAGCTGCACACTGGCCGAGATAACGTGCAAGTCCGCGGAGATCTGTGAAAACCAGGAGAAGATCCGACAGCAAAGAAGATTCAAAGGAAGCTCAAGACACACGAAGGCATTGATCCATGTCCGTGCAACTGGGCATGAATGTGAGAGTTTTCCTCCGCGGCTGGTGTGAGGTCCCGGTTCTTCTGGGTCAGGTGAGGTTCAGTTTAATGTCAGTGCACTGACTTCACGGCTGAGGATGTGAGGAGAGGACGAGCTGCAGCTCTGAGGTTAAAGATGAGACACAAACAACTCACCCACACAAACACTGCGGAAGTTTAGAGCCAAGAAAACTCTAAGTTTGGAAACGCTGCTGGAGACGACTCTTGTTTACCTCATATCTTGTTTTTGACATTTGAAATGTCAGCCTCAGCTTCCAGAGCAGAACACAACATGGAGACGTGTTACTGACCCAGTTCTCTTCGCTAACAGCTGTTCAGTTAAATTCTGTATTTCTTATTTTACATGTGGAGGAGACCTGATGTTATTCGAGCTTTCGTGTTCACACCTCATGCACATGACCAGTGTACGCGAGTGGTCATGTGATATGTGCTTTCAGGTGAGTTAGCACGGAGCTGAGACTCGTGGAGCTGGTGATCGTTTTATTTTCTTCCTGTCAGTGGAGGAGCAGAAAAGCCGAGAAGCTCCAGTTCACACGTGACGTGCTAATTGGGAGGTGAGGTGTGAGGGGAGGTCAGGAATAGAAAGTTTGAACAGGTAGCGGAGGTGTTGATGAGGGTGGAGGCAAATCTCATCAGAGAGAAAAAGCGATGAATCGGGCAAGAAGGCAAAAAGGTCCCAGCGGCTGAAGAGGAGTGAGAGGACGAAGGTGAGGGAACCTCGTCAAGGAGACTTTACAGCAGTGGTACAATTCTAATCTGCACTAATAGCAGTAATATGATGCTATTTTAGAGTCTCTCTGATTATCAGGACCTGTTTAAAATTAAAAGACGGTTAAATTCAATGGTTGCTTGGCAACAAAAAACCCCCACGACTGATCCAGAACTCTTACCTGGAACCATATGACACCGTGGTTTTATAGGATGACTTTTGTTCTGTGCAGCCACTTCATCGCCCAACCACACTCTCTCTCTCTCTCTCTCTCTCTCTCTCTCTCTCTCTCTCTCTCTGATTCGCTGGACAAAGAGAGATGAAGCTGCTGTGACCACGCTCTCAGCAGACGGCTTCCATCACGGAGAGTTAGTGCTGCGATCCACCTCGCTGCTCGCCACACACACACACACCTCTGTTAGCGCAGGTGAGGGAGACTCGCTGGGGGAAGTGATGGGACCTGACCCGGATCAGAGTCTCCCACCATCAGTCATCCTCAACCAGGGCAGCTTTAAGAGACTGCTGGGTTCGGACCAGTGGGTGTAGCTCGGAGCTAAAGGAGAGAAACTGCTGCGGATATCAGCGATGATAAAATATAACGTGACTAATACCCCCCCCTCCTGTATCTCAAGGAAATACAGTTATAGTTATTTATAATAATCTACCATATTTCAACCAGCAAGTACATTGCTTGTTCATGTGCTCTTGAATGACACGTTTCCTGGTCTGACCATATTGGCAACACAAGTGAGGGGGGGAGCCTTTGCAGAGCGATGGAGTGACAGGTCTGCCCCGCCAGATGTGCAAGGCAGCAGTCGAGAAAGATAACCACGACCTGTGCCAAGAGCTGAGTCAGGTAAGGTCAGACTTGGGGCTGCACGAGGACGTCACGAGGAACATAGCGGACGTGGGAAGTATGAAATCGCCTTAAATTAGACTTCCTTCCAATAAATATCACGAGGAAAATATAACTAATGTTCCCAAAATCCATACACCCGCACTTACAAATATAGAAACCTATATACTTTCAGTGACATGAGTCTATTAAATCTTTACACATAGTCAAGCCCTGTTATATAACTTCATTAAACACATGTGCAGGGTGTGAAGTGAAGCGACATTCTAATAACCAGATTTGTCTGAATGCAAAATACAGATTTGTGTCAATTTGTGCAGCTGTAAAATGTTCCTGTTGTGTTGTCATGTAATCTGGTGTGTGTGTGTGTGTGTCTGTGTGTGTGTGGTAGCCGTGGGCCGGTTGTCTGTGGTGGTCGGAGGGTTTTGTTGTGGTCTGCTGGGGACGTAGGCTGTTCAGGTTTGTGTCTGTGCTCAGAGTCAGTGCCAGGTGTTGTGCATTTCACGCTCACTGCTTTCTGTCTCGGGGCTGCAACAGCTCACCTCACACACACAGACACACACACACACACACACACACACACACACACACACAAAAGCAATAGATGACCCCCTTCAAATTGGCTGCCTTTGTGCTCATTACCTCTTTTCAGACAGCATCTGTTATCTCTCTGTCTTCACTGCAACTTTCTCACTGTTTCTCACTATTACTCGTCTCTTAGATTTTTCTTGTCTGCCTCTCTTTCTTCACTTCTCTCTCTCTAATGACCCGTCAGCCCGTTCTCCATCTTCCTGTGGTTCCAGGTGACACACACACACACAGACACACACACACACACACAGACACACACACCTCAGATTCAGACGCCACATCAACTTACTTACTTTCTATCGAAGCTCTTTCATTTCTCTTTTTTGCTCTATCCTCTTTTTCACCTCACTTCCAAAGTACCCCTCTGCACCTTTACTCCCACTCTGGTGAATTCTCTTACCGTGAGCGTGGGGATGGCCGTGACCACCGAGTAGATGAGCACAGGGGGGATCTTGCTGGCGTCGTCCGGACCGGGGTACGGCTTGGAGAAGGTCTTGTCGTAGCAGAAGAAGCCCTGCATGTGCACAGGGAAGGTGTCCGTGTACTCGAAGTAGTAAGCCAGCAGCACCGTCCCAGCCATGATCACCAGCTGGAAATAGAACATTATCCCGCCGTTAGGAAGCCAGAGGACGGGAGGTGAAGCAGAAGAGGAGGGAGAGGCGGAGGTGGCGGTGGAGGAGAAAGAGGAGGAGAGGAAGAGGGGAGAGGCGAGTCCCTTTTCCTCTCCGCCACGGGGAGATGCATAGGAATTACGGAGCGAGAGACAGACAGAGCGAGATGTTGCTGTGTTTGTGTGGCAAGACGGAGAGAGAGAGGGAGGGAGAGGGAGGGAGAGGGAGAGGGAGAGAGAGAGAGAGAGAGAGAGAGAGAGGAAGAGAGAGAGAGAGGGAGAGAGAGAGAGGGAGAGGGAGAGAGAGAGAGAGAGAGAGAGAGAGAGAGAGAGGAACAAAGAGAGGGGGGGTGATAACAAGGCAAGAAAGAGAAAGGATAATTTGCAAGAGGAGCCTTTTCTCTTCACGAGACGAACGAAAACAGAATAAAAGAAGATTCCACGGCTCCACAAGCAGCAAAACAAAGAATTGCATAGAGAGCGAGTGAGAGTGAGAGAAAAAGAGAGAGAGAGAGAGAGAGAGACAGAGAGAGAGAGCGAGAGAGAGAGAGAGGCTGGAGAGAGAGGGAGGATGGAGAGAGGAGAGAGAGAGAGAGAGAGAGAGAGAGAGAGGATGGGAGGGAGGGAGGGAGGCAGGTGGGAGGGAGAGAAAGGGGGAGCAGCCTTTATGCTGCTGGCACTCATGAAATCTACAGTGAGCTGTGGGTGTATTTGTGGAAACTGTGTGTGTGTGTGTGTGTGTGTGTGTGTGTGTGTGTGTGTGTGTGTGTGTGTGTGTGTGTGTGTGTGTGTGTGTGCACGTTAGAAGCTCCATCAGATAAAAAGTCCCTAAAACACTTCTTCTAACTTCCACACTCTGACTCTGGGACGTGTGAATAAATTGTCGCTGCATTAAAAAGGTGATGAATATTAACAACAGAGCAGTTAACACACGTTTTACATCTAAATAAAACTATACATAAACTCAAATACTCTGCTGAGGATAATAACTTATATAATAACAACAGTCATGAATTAATAAGGAATTGAATGTTAAAAAGGGAATCTCAAATTCATAATTCAAAAGAATTTGTTTGGTTCATTTGTTTCCTACTTTAAAGTTAAAAACATTTTTTTTTTAAACTACTTAAGAGCTGAATATTTAACCAGCAGCTGTTAATGTGCCTCCGTTCGGTAATTAGCTCTTTATAAAGTTTTAATTGTTGAAGGAAGACTCCACCACTAACAAGGAAAAGATGCATTAAGTCATCACATGAGTTTAATGGTCACGCACATCCAGAAGTTCTCAGTGATGCTGCTTCACGGGGAAAAACTCAACCAGAGCAGCGACACGATCCCTGACTGGTCTGAACGAGTCTGCAGGAGCGAAGGTCGAGCCAATTAGATCCTCTGCATCGCACTTTGGGCTGGACGGAACTTTCAGGAAGCTCATGTACATATATATGATTAAAAACACTGACTTTTTATAGAACGCAGACAGAGAGATTTGGGAAAAAGCCATTAAAACACTGAAAATAAGTATCTCGAACAACGTGCTTCACTCCACACGTCAGCTTTCATCTGGTGCCAGGAGGAAACGCTGGGTTCATCAGATCCTCATCAACACAAACAGAAACCAAGAGAGTGAAACCGGTTCCACTGAAACCAAAACAAGCTGAAAGCTGCTAAAACACAACGATCAGTTTGTCTTTGAGTCCAAACGACAACTGGTCAAAACGTGAAGAAACTCCCGAAAGACAGATTCCTTGTTTTGCGAGGTCAGCGTGACCTTTGACCTTTGACCTTTGACCACCCAAATCTAATCGTCCAAGTGAACATTTGTGCCAAACTCCAGATGTTCACGTGATGCACACGTGGATCTTCATCTGGATCAAATCCACCTTCGTGTCCCTGGAGGGAGACGAGTCTCGCTGTCTGCGGTTGTCATGGTGAAGGCAACGGCAGAGAAACTGGGTTTGTGATGTTTTGTGTTTGAGTGTTTGTGTAGACCAGTGTTTCTGTTGGTGGTATATTATTCAGTTATTCAGTTATTCTGTTAAATTCCGGCTCTTACTCATACGTGAAGGAACGCCGCTAATTCACCCGGCCGCCTCGACGACCTGCAGCGTCCTCACGGTTCAGCTGCTCAACGCGTCGGCCCGATTTCCTCTGAGAACCGTGAAGAGGATGAAAAATTCACAAGCGTGAGTTTCTGCCGTTTTCCTCGAGCTCCTGCACACCCGCAGGTCGGAGTTCATGCTGCTGAACTTTAACCTGCAAACCCGCACGTCCCCCCCGATGCACGCTTTTGTTTTTTCCGGTGAGTCATCTTTTCTGATTTGGGCTTTTATCTCATCACCTTGCCTTAGATCACAGTGTGCTAGAAACAGCATGAAGGCAAATGTCACTGTGTGTGTTTCTAAATGTAGTTATAAATCTAAACCTGTGATGTGGGGGGGACAGCATCTTCTTCACACCCTGTCAACTTTAAACCGTTTTAGGCCACGAACTTTAGAAACGTGCAGAAAACTGGTTGTGGATATTCTCCGGACGAATAAATCCTGCTGCAGAAACCAGTGATTTTGTTTATCGCACATCGACACAGGCCCTTATCGACAAAACCTCTCGAATCTCATCTTCTTCATCATGAGATTGTAATCTTCCCATTTCACGTTCGTCACATATTAGAAACGTCATCAAATCGTCTACTCAATTTCCTGCTGCATGAAAAGTTCCAGAAAATATCCAGAGCAACTGACTCGGACATTTGGGTTCTCACATGCAGCCCCTCTGGAAGATTTCAGGAAAATGTCCAGAGTTACCTCCCTTGCTCCTCTGCCTCCCCTTTAACCCTCCATCACACCTTTCCTCTAACTCGCTTCACATTCTTCTTGCTCCTTATTTCTTTCTTTACCTCTCATCAAAAAGAGCTGCCACTAATAAAAAAAAGGGATGGACACCAGAGCAAAAGAACCCATCTCACTCTGACCCATTTTAGCGAGGAGACGGCCAAACAGAGCGGCGGCAGCGGCTTGTCAGGATGAAAGGTCACATTAGAGCGGGTCCAGCCGCCACACGGAGGCGGCGTGTCGGGAGCGTGTGAGGACTGAGGAGCGTGCCCCCCCCCCGTCCTCGACCCCCGGAGCCTGTCCTCACGTCACCGCTCTCTACACCCGTCAGATTATCGAGCCGCTGTCTCGCTCCGCCTCATTACACGCCGACCTAATAGTGACTCAATTATTCCAGGTGTCGGGATATTTTTGATGGAGCCTCACTTCCCCTCCACATTCTGTGGCTAAGTGGAACAAGTCGTGCAGGAAATGAGTTTCTCATCGATTTCTGTGCGACGACGTGAAAGGTGCTCATCAGAGATAAAGATCTTTGATACATGATAAGACAACGGACGTTAATTACCTGCATGTCATTTTAAAATACGTCACTTAATTGTCATAGACTCTACTCCACTACAGGTAGTTGCTCATTTGGAGGCAGAGTCTGCAGAGAAGTGAGGATTCAGCTGGTTTCATGTACCACAGATATTAAGACGTCGCCGCAGACAAACCAAGTCAAGAGCATTTACCTCAAGTTGCACATTATCCTGGTCTGAAAGGTCACAGTATTGAGCAGGTACTCAGCCTCCGGGCAGCGCCGCATCCCCCGACGGCTCTGCAGGATGAGACTCTGCCCTTTTCTGAGAGGACTCCTCTGTTTTACCTGATGTACGTGTGTGACAATAGAAATGTCACCGTGTGTTTCTCTGTCAGCTGCACTGCTCGAAGAAGAGAGCAGCGCTCCAGGGCTACGACATCATCGCTGCTGCCTTGTTTGAAAACTCTATGTAATTTGTGTAGCTCTGTGATACTGGCCCTGTTGTCTTTGCTAACACATGTTGTGCAGTTAAATTCTGTATTTTACTACGATGCAATGTACACAAGTGGTCACAGGATCTGACTTTTCAGGTGTGTTACTATGGACGGGGGTAAAAACTGATGTGGTGCCATGAAGCAAAGTTTTAAACCACTGTTTTCAAATGAAACTGCAGTTGTGTGAATGTTGCCAGAGTCCCAGCCTCCTCTTCCTCTTCCTCTCCCGCTCAAGAAAGTTTCCCTCGTTCTTCATTCCCCACTCATCCCACTAACTTCTCTCCCACGTCTCCCCCTTCCTTCCAATACACTCACTTTACTCTGCTGAATGTTGCGACTGAATTTTTCAGCATCAGCTGCTGTGAAAAAAAATAAAAGCACGACACACTGCGCTCGGTCGTGAAGACGAAGACGCCAGGAGGCAGCGAAGGTTTACAACTGCAGTGACGCATCGATGACTGAAACCACAGCGCAGATATATAGACAGAGTGTGAAGGAGCCGCCCCCCCACAGCGAGCTGCCTCCTTCCCTCAACCTGGATAAAAAAAAACATCCTTCTGCAACGTCAAACCTTGATCTTCTCCGGGATCGACATCTTTTCAGCGTCAGCCATTTTCAACGAGCTGTATTTATACTTTATTTATGAAAAGGCAGGTTCTGGAATAACTCATCTAAATATACAGTCGTCTATTTAAAGACAGACGTGTTCCTGCACTCGTTCCGCAGGCTGAGATGTTTGTAGCCCGTCAGTTGCTTCCAACACAAAGTGCAGAGCTGGAGCTGCCAGTTAAAATGGTAAATATTCATTCATACATGTTTCATTTTACATCCTCGACAGGATATGAACCAAAGCTTTAACAAGAGTCACAATATCTGTCTTCCTGTGTTTCCCTCTTTCTCCCTCGCCTCCTCTGAACGTCCACCCGCGTCCCTGGATGCTGTCGGAGCTGCGTTGCCCGAAAGAGCAGTTTTGTGTTTTTACAGGCGGAGGATCTGGAGCAGAAGGACGACGAGGCACAGGGGTCCACCGTCAGACACATGCCGTCCATTAAGAGGCCCGCCGCCATCAACGCACGCTACACTGCACCTGGCCAGCACGACAGGAGGAGGAACGTCCGTGAGGAGGGGAGGAGGCAGGAGGGGGTTCAAAAGGGGAGCAGGGGAGGAGGAAGAGGGAGGGAGGAGAGCGAAGAGGAAGCTGAGTGTGGAGGGTAATAAAAGAAGAGAGGAGCGGGAGGTGAGGGGATGCTGGGGAACAGGTGCAAGGCTCTGGGGTATAGCAGCCGGAAAAAAACTTCACCTCCTCCTCCTCCTCCTCCTCCTCTGCTCCAGTTTCTTCCCCCTCATGTTTTAAGTGTTGTTTCTACACAGGATTCTGATTCACGGTGTTCAGCATCGAAGGTGACGACTGAGATTCAGACAACGTGAGAAGAAGGAACATTAGGATTGTCTTGCTCGGTCACTGTGGGGGACCGCGTGT
Source organism: Hippoglossus hippoglossus (assembly GCF_009819705.1). Taxonomy (NCBI): domain Eukaryota; kingdom Metazoa; phylum Chordata; class Actinopteri; order Pleuronectiformes; family Pleuronectidae; genus Hippoglossus; species Hippoglossus hippoglossus. Next base: position 21,494,900 of record NC_047158.1, on the reverse strand, counting down.
CTGTGCCGGTTTAAATAGACGAGTGTTTGGCAGCAGAGAAACGCACAAGTGTGTGTGTGTGTGTGTGTGTGTGTGTGTGTGTGTGTGTGTGTGTGTGTGTGTGTGTGTGTGTGTGGTTACGTCAGCTTGTATAACTGCACATCAGCACATCAGCATTTTCTGGGTCAGCGAAGGTTTTTCACATAACGAGACTGGATCACACGTCCTTGTTGCTCTTTATAGTTACAGCAATAAATGATATTAACCTCCAGTGGAACTTCAACCAGCATCATCAGCTCCACTTGGCTATAATCATACAAAACGTGATTCCAGGTCTATCAATCAGAGCAGTGTGTAGTTATTCAGTGTTAAAGCAAACAAACCACAGATTACTACATTTCTCTGTTTTCCATAAAACCATGTTTGCCTGTTGAAGACCGTGATGTTGTTTTCTAGTGAGTCGGCGTTTCCTCCTCTCGGTTTAAAGCCAAACGCCTCCTACCTACACACAGGCCCCCGGAGCGTGCACCACACACACACACACACCCACACACTCCCACTGCCACGTTCCCACACTCCATTTCCCTCGTCTTCCTCACCCTTCGTCAAGCAGAAGTCCTGACACGCTCGCAGGAGGATTCTCTGGGAACTGGAAGCTGACGGGCGGTCAGTTCCAATCACAGCCTCTCGGCAGGTGCTGGAGTAGCTCAGTGGTCCGAACTGATCTCGGGTCTGTTATTCTAAAAATATCTAAATGTAAGAAACAGCGATCTGTTGCTGGAAAAAGACTCGGCTCCTGGAGCAGTGGATCAGAAAGACGGTTTTGGGAGAGTTTTCATATGAATTTCTAAAAGTTTGTGAAATGAAAATGAAACAGGATTATGAATCAATTAGCAAACAACAGAAGCAGCAGCGCTTTCAGCCGGAGGAAGGATTAAATAGATTCACTGTTCAGGAGGCTGTTTGTTTATGGAAGCATGATTTCTTATGTTACTATAATTAACCGTTTTGTGCTTTAATTAACAGAAATGATATTATTGCATTTAGGGATATTTAATTGATGTGTAAAGCAAAACGAACAGTTTCATTCTTTAAAAAAATGATTGGTGCCTTTCCTCTCTGCATCTCTATTAATGTGCAACATCGCTCTCTCTATTGACATCTCGCTCAGATGATGATAAACAGCCACATTAAAGCAATAATGTCTGGAGCTGCCTTTTTGCTCCCAATCTATACGACAAAGTTTTCTGACGGAGCGGAAACGTGATAAATAGGTTGGTGAGGCTGAATGAATGGTTTCCACGTGAAAGTGACCCTGAGAGGTTTGTCAGTTGTTTGTGGGAGAAGGAAAAAGAGTGGAGAGCGTTTTAATGGACGAGGAAAGTTCAGGTGGAGAACTTAATAATAAAGAAGGGAGAAGATGGAGGGAGAGGAAGGGGGGGGGGGGGGGGGGGTGAAGGGAGCAGGGTGAGAGTGAATTATGAGAGTTTGGGCTTTTCTCTGAAGCGGATTTCAGACGTGACTTTCGCAGCAGGAGATTCTCAGCAGGCAGGAGACAGGAAGTAACGTATAAACTCCCGCGTGGTTTTGTTTACTCAAAAAATAAAAACCTGCGTTGACTCTTATCGTCATAAACTATCTCGTTGTTTTTCCAAGATGGCGTCAGTGGCCTCTACGTTCACAGTTCGGCATCTGTGGCATGTCAGAAACGTTTTTATCTTGGGGCCGGCAGGAGAAACTCCGCTGAAACTCCGAGGCCTCTGACTCGGCCTCTTGCGTTCAGCCCCTCCGGAGAATGTCAGGAGCTTCTCTGGAGTTCAGTGCAGGTCTGGAAGCAGCAACAGAAGCAGGAGGGAGAATCAGTGTGAGTTGAATTTATGTGAAAAGGGTCCGAAGGGAGACGAGGGACCAACGGGAACCAGAGAAGAGACCAGCGTCTCTTTAATCATCGTCCAGTCTGTGTTTCCCTCTCATTTCCTTCCCTGCCAGCCGTCACGTACACAGCCTCCCAATGCTCTTCCAACACACAACACAGGATTAGAATAATACAACAACCAGTCGGGGATCCACCTCCCTGCACGTCTTCAATGCGGTCAGATGCACACCCCTGCAGTGCACACAGCGCCGCGGGGAAACCCTGTGCATGCACACTACACAGATTACACTGCAGCAAAACAGCGACCACTGGCCCACTACCTGCCCCCGGCTCCACACTCCTTTGTCTGCCAAGTCATACAGTGTGCGAGCTGCGTGTTACTCACTGCCCATGAATAAGTAATGTCAGAGAGGAGGCCAGCGAGCAGCGGCGGAGAGCAGGGCGCGCCGCTTCACGTTTTGGGTTCACGACGAATCGTCTCAATGTTTTGGTTTTTCAAGCTGAAAAAACCCAGTGGAAATGGATGTGGCCGGAACGCGGCCGCCTCACAGGACACATCTGTTCTGTTGTTTCATTACACGCTCAACTAATTCTGTGAGAAGACAAAGGGATCAACAATACGAACAACTGTACAAAATAAATACTGTCACGAGCACACGAATGAGCCACACACACACACACACACACACACACACACACACACACACGCACACACACACACACTCACACGTCATTGTAAAATGTCACCATTGCATAACGTTTATCTTTATATTTCACATTTCTAAAACAGCCTAATATTGTACATAGTATTTCTCTTGGTTGTGTTTCTATTCATGTTTTTATTTGATACTGCATTTCCCCCTTGTGCTGCAGTGTCAATATTGAATTTCCTCTGTGGAGGATCGATAAAGGTACATTATTATTATCTCATCTTATCATATCATATCTTATCTTATCGTATCTCCTCTTATCTTAATTCACATCTTCCCTCTAACATTAACCAGGACCTCAGAAACAATGTTTTGCCTCGTTAGTGTCAATGTTTATGCAGAAAAAGATCCTAACATAGGGCCCTAAAGAAGTAACACAATTAGTGCACACACAGACAGACACACACAGACACACACTGGTCTATAGACTCACACACACACACACATCTGTATACAGCCCCCCCCCCCCCACCAAATGCACTAATAGTGTGAGTGGAGCGTTTCTCTGCTAATTTGAAGTGACGCCCTCACATCACACGTTGTTATCTGACACGTAAATAACATCAGAAGCTTCACATCTGCCTGTTACATCCACTGTCACTTCATCTGTGTGATCACACCACAGAGGAGCTGCACGGGCGCACGTGATGTGGGTTCCACGTGCACTTGCCCCGATATCACTTTGTTTGTTTGTGTATCCAGCTCAACATCTGTACACTCAGCCGACTGTGAGTGTGACCGAGGGAGACTGGGGAGGCTCCCTGTGACAGGTGTGAATCTGGCGGCGTGTTACCCACCATTAAGCACACACACAGGGCCTATTTATAGAGACAGAGGGGGAATCGAACGCGCGCTGATGTGCTCCGTCTGATCCCTGCGTGCTGCTCGGGTGTTAATGAGGCCGGCGAGTGCAGCAGCAGAGACATTGTTCTTTTCTCTTCCAAGTGTCAAAGTAAATTAAGTGAGAAAGCAGGCGGTGGAAAAAAAACTTAGTGATGGTTGAGTGTCAAGCTGACAGATGAGGGAGGTGAGGGATCTTCAGCTGTGTTACAGCACTGCCCCCTGGTGGAGGCCTGTCAGCAGCTCTTCTCCAGGATCAGTCTCCATTTCCTAAATTACAGGTGCAGTTCTCAACCTGTGTGTAATGTTGTGTTTCTCTTGTCCTGTGTCGATGCTTCAGAATTATTCTTCGTCATAAGTGCGTCGTCCTCAAACACGTCTACAATATTCTGTCACTTTTTATTGTTTGTGTGCAGAGCTTTTTACAAACTGAAGATTGTATAGTCAATGTTTTTCTTTAAATTAAACTGAATTTTGAATGATTAACTCAAGTTGTGTTATTTCTTGTCGTACATTTTATGTCCCACAATCTTCAGACCCGAGTTCATCACGTTTCAAAGTAAAAGCTCTGCAATTCAGCTCAACATAAAGCCTTACAGCAACGTACGATGCTTTTACTTTGAAGACAACTTGCCAAAGAGGAAATGATCCTATGAAATAAAAATAATCAGATTATCAAAATGATCATGGGGACCAGTTCCTATTGGCCGCAGGCTGCCGGTTGCCATGGCTCCTCTTCTGCATCCTGGGATACTTTCATTCTTCCAGTTTGTCGTTGTCACTTGTTAGAAACGTCATCAACACGTCCACTCGCTCGCTGTGAGTTTTCCTGCTGCGTTTTCACATGAGTTCACTCGCACATCTTCTGGACACTTCACTCAACGTTCGTCTTCTCACGTGGAGAAGTCTCCGGATGAGTTCAGGAAGGCAGCAAATCACAAAGCCACATAATTGAAGGTGAAGAGGTCAAAACTCGGTCACTAAACAAACGTGCAGATGTGTGAGACGCGTGGTGAAGGGTGTTTACAGTGGAGGGATGGGGCTTCATGTTCCCTCCTCCACTGGTCTGGATAATTACAGACTCTTCCCAACACAAAGCTGCATCCTCCATTACACTTTGCCACTGAAGCACATTAGCTTTAAGCAGGAATTACTTTTAAACTGCCAATTTGCCGGCGTGTCCCCAGACGGCCGCGAACAAACACGGAAAACAGAAAATCTATCAACAACGTGGAAATGAAATGACTCCTTTTTGTTCCCCAGGTAAAAAAAATTATAAAAAAGGATATAGAAATGAATTTTGCAGAGGAGCCGGAAGGATGAATGAATTGTGATTAAGCAGAAATGAAGGAGACGCGGCGTCGATATCTGAATGGTCGTGGAGAAACCTCGCCCCCGAAGAGGAGTCGCAGAGAAAGATGGGAAATGACGGAGCAAAATGGAGGAGACGCGCAGAACAAGATGGCTGAGTGGTTACAGCTCTGATAGAAAAGGTTGTGACTTGTGATTAGGGCACGGGCGATGAAAGGAGTCAGAAGAAAGAGAGAGGGAGGCTGGCTGATTGGTTTCCATGGTAACTGCTGATGAGGTGTGGGGCTAAATAAAAGACCAGGCCTCTCTGCTTTGGTATGGATCAGTGACACACACACACACAGACACACACACACACACACACACACAGACACACACCTTATCACGTGACTAGATTCAATCCGCTCTTCTATTCGTTCACCTAAATTTAAAAGGAATAATTGATATTCTATGAATCCTTCTGCAGAGACGTCACATGTTTCTGTTTTCAGCTCATCCACACCAGCGCCGGCTCGTTTCACCCAAATCTCTGGAATGTCCTCGTCTGTCCAAATCAACACCTTTGTCTCTGTCCCCCTCGCTCGCCGTGTTCCTCGTGATGTATATCATGAGCTCAATCGGACATTATACAGAGTATCTACAGGAGAAACTCCAGAGAAAGTCCACAGCAGCTGACTGTGCGTTTCTCACATCCAACCCCTCTGGATAATGTCAGTGTTTAGTGTGCATGCTCAGTGAATCTCTTCCTGGACGGGAGCAGCAGAGCCAGTGGTGAAAAGGACCAAATGCACAAAAAGGAGAGGAGAGAAGCAGCTGATGTCTGTACTTCGTCTGTTCTCATCTCCAGAACCTAAAATCTGCCATTTTCCCCTCGTCAGTCTGTCCCTCAGCTGCATCAGGACATAAAACACACTTGACTTAAACATAACTTCAGATCAGCTGCATCGTTCTCACATGAAAACATTACATATGGAGTTAGATGGTTTATAATCAACGTTCCAGGTTTCACGACACAGCAGTGGAGCGAGATCCGTCTGTGATGTTTCTCTCTGCGTAGCAACAGCATCAGTAATGAGATCGACTCAAACCCAGTTCAGGCTCTGACTCAGTGCCCTGATTTTCCAACTCGCGGCAAAACATGAGTCCCGTTGCCAGATTATATCATAATAACGCAGAATAAAACATCAGAACTGTTTTCGCTGGGCATTGAAACATGTTCTGCACGTCCACAGTTAATTAAGAGCGTCCCCCCGCTGAGCGTCTCGCTTTGAATGTTTCCTGCAGAGATATAGAACTCTGAGAAAACAACTTAATATTTGATATTTAAATGCTTTCTTTCTTTATTTTGTGTGACTCATATTCAAACATGGCCTACTAATAAACTCATTTCTACAGTACGTTGCATAAAAGCAATATGCAGACGTTCAAGTTATACGTTTAAGTTATAAGGTCACGTTTGTTTTTAGAGGTAATATATATAATAGAGCAAAGTTTAATTAGGTAAAGAAACATTTGTGTTTTCACTCGTCAACATCTGCTGACACTTAAAATGAAGAAGTGTGCTTTTGTCTGTGTCTCACTTCAGGGGCTGCGTCCTTCAGAGGACACAATCTACATGTCCTACGAAGGAGGCGTTTCTTCTCGGGCTGTGTCGACTGCAACAGAACAGAAATGAGACCACAGAGGATCGGCCAATGGGAGCCTTTCTGTTCTCTGGGATGAGAGGACGTACTTGA
>NC_047158.1:21350948-21483448 GCF_009819705.1 Hippoglossus hippoglossus | reverse complement strand
ACGACAATCTGGATCACGCTTGGTTTTATCATCGTTCTTGCGTTTGCTAAACGACGCTGACCCGTTTCCTCCTGTGCAGGAGTCGACATGGGTGCAGCGGTGACATGAGGGAAGGTGCAGCAGCGGTGCAGCGTTAGAAACCCTCCCTGTCAGTCAGTCGTCGTTCAGTCGTCTCTCCACATCCAGAGAGACGACTGCAGAGGATCTCTCCCTGAGCAGCACGGAGGGAAACGTCTGTTACCTGCAGCCTCTGGTCATCAGCGTCAGTGTGAGAGAAGCATGACAACGCTCACCTCTCGTGTTTATTCTTTTGTGTACGTGCACGTGTGTGTGTGTGTGTGCGCAGAATGAGCATCCTCGGCTTTACACATTGTCACACTCGTCGTGTTTCCCCTTCGCACGCACACAAACACATAAAGGCTGCAAACACAAACAATGCACCCTGACACCTGCGTTGAGTCACACACCAACAACAAACCTCCTCCTCCGACTACAGGGCAATCCCTGCCTGCTGTCAACAGAACAAAGTAACGGGGGGGGGGGGGGGGGGGGGGGGGGGGGGGGGGGGGGGGGGGGGGGGGGGGGGGGGGGGGGGGGGGGGGGGGGGGGGGGGGGGGGGGAGTAAAACCATAATAGGATTTACCCGCAGCTGGGTGATTAGGGCTTCTGTTTGGGGAATACCACCGCACAACACAGATTACCACAGAGAGACACTCCCCCCACCACGACATGCACAGACACACTCAGAGACCTGGAGGACGCAGGTTCAGCAGGAGATCCTGTGACTGGGCTCAGCTTCCACACTCACAAGGAGAGGGCAGGTCGCACATCCGTCCATTCATCCTCCTCCTTACCTCGGGTACCTCCACGCCCAGCTGCCGGTTGCCGTGGCACCAGATTCCTATGCGGTGGCCATGTCAGATCAGATGATGGTAGAGGGGGGGTGTGAAAATCTCCTTCGTCCCAGCTGCCCGTCCCTCTCCTCCTCCTCTTCTTCCTCTCCTCTCCTCTGCCGCCTCCTGGTCCACGGTGAAGCGTGAGAGAGCAGACGAAGAGACGGTGGCAGCAGCAAGCGTCTCTGTCTCCAGATCTTACACACACACACACACACACACACACACACACACACACACACACACCTCTTTTAATTAGCCTGTTCCAACACACAGCGATGACTAATAAATTAAGAGGCTGAAATTACCTCCTGTGCAGCGTTTGGTCCAAAGAGGAGACGCAGAGGAGAGGGAGAGAGAGAGTGAGCAGGAACATGTGTGTGAGTACGAGTGATTCCGCGTGTGTGTGAGAGACGGAGGGAGAGAGAGAGAGAGAGAGAGAGAGAGAGAGAGAGAGAGAGAGAGAGGAAGGGAGGGCATACATTATGTGTGTCAGCTCATTTGTATTCAAAGCTGGTTTTCCCTCTCCATCCCTCCCCTTCTCTCCCTCTGTCCACCTCTCCTCTCCGCTCATCTCCTTCCATCCATCCCTCCCTCCATCCCTCCCCTTCTCTCCCTCTGTCCACCTCTCCTCTCCGCTCATCTCCTTCCATCCATCCCTCCCTCCCCTTCTCTCCCTTTCTCTCCCTCTGTCCATCCCTCCCCTTATCTCCTTCCATCCATCCCTCCCTCCCCTTCTCTCCATCCTCTCCATCCCTCCCTTTCTCTCCCTCTGTCCATCTCTCCCCTTATATCCTTCCTTCCATCCATCCCTCCCCTTCTCTCCATCCTCTCCATCCCTCCTTTTCTCTCCCTCTGTCCATCTCTCCCCTTATATCCTTCCTTCCATCCATCCCTCCCCTTCTCTCCCTCTGTCCATCTCTCCCCTTATCTCCTTCCATCCATCCCTCCCTCCCCTTCTCTCCATCCTCTCCATCCCTCCCTTTCTCTCCCTCTGTCCATCTCTCCCCTTATCTCCTTCCTTCCATCCATCCCTCCCTCTCTCGTCCCCATCTCTCCCCTCATCTCCTTCCTTCCCTCTCCTCTCTTTCCCTCCCCTCCTCTATGTGATTGGACATAGAGGACATGAACCTGACCCAAACACCAGAGGACAGAGGGATGGAGGGATGCTGCAGACGGAGGAGATGATGGGCTGCTCGGCTGCTCGGCCGCCCGCCTCCAGCTCAGCACATTCTGGATGTGGGTTAATGATACGTGGATATTGATCTTCAGCTCCTGGAGCACATGTAACATCAGAGCTGGAAGATAGAGCTGTTGGCCACACTGGCTGGACAGTAAAGGGTTTCTGCAGGGTCTTAAAAAGTCTCAAATATGTTAAAATAATATGCATTATATCTAAAATATATATTTAGGTACGTGTTCATTCATTTTAACATTCATTTAACACTACCTCTGTCATGCTTTAAAATGATTTTATTTATTTATTTAGAGAGAAATAAATCTAAAAAGCGGGACATTGATTGTGATATTCCTTCATATCTGTCGTCCTTGATGAATATCTTAAATCTCATTCATTGTGATCTCACAGGCGTCTCACACGAACTGTGCCTGTGAATCGTTGTTTGTCGAGAGGTGAAGGAAAGTTTCTTCTGCAGGAAGAAGAGCTGAGAGCTGAGAAAACACGACAGGCTGACAGAACATCTCCAGCAATCGGGTCACGACGAGGTAAAGAGAAGACAGAAGACGTTTTAAAAACAACTTCTGATGCTGCAGAGGATCCATGTGAATTCAGACTGGAGGAAATCTGTTTGAGCACATGAGTGGTCGCTGGTGGGGGTGGGATCTGAAACTCACTGAAATATATCAAAATGATTGGTTTCATTGAACCCCATTTACATTTTTGGCTTTGAGATCTCCGTGATATTCCATATATGGATTCATGTCTCCATCAGGATGAACTGGAATCACTTTGGTTATCGTGTTACTTTTAGAATCAGGTTGAAATATTCACCAGCATATCACAGGTCCGACATATATTCACTCCCACATTTACACCTTTGTCTCCCAGTAACCTCACCCTGATCTGTGGACTGGGAGGAAGCCGGAGCACCAGGAGCAAACCCACAGAGAACCGGGTCAAACCGAGATCTGAACCGAGAACCTTCTGTGAGGCGATAGCGCTAATAACCACTGCTCCACCGTGCCGCCCACATAGAAATAAATTAGTAAAATCAATTAAACATGAAATATTAAGTACTGAAAGTAAAACGGTGGAGGGTTTTATTTCTACTTTGCAAACGGCCAAAAGAATCTTATCTACCTTTTACCAAGAGAGCCAATAAAAATGTTTCCAGGCCTTAATGAATGTGTAAGAAAATGAGAGGACCTGCGATCACCTTTTAAAAACAAGTCATGCCCCCCCCCCCCCCCCCCCCCTCACTGTGAGTGCACTGTGTTTACATGTTCTCTAAAGGACAGATGAACCCAGAGGTGCTAAATGAATCAGGAGGTTAACCTCAGGTTCTTCTGCTCGTGGCTTCTGTCCTGCCCGCTCGTCATGAATAGAGCATCACCTCAGACGTATTAACAACCACCAGGGTTCATCAGCTCAAAGCTTCTGACCCACATCTCATCGTCTTTTACCTCCGACGAGCAGGTTGGGTTGTTCGTTTGATTCAGGGGGCGAATCCAGGATTTGTTTTTGAAACTAACATTGCGAGATACTAGTGGGAAATTGGCCAAGAAGGAATCCATAACATTTTGGGCCGGATCCTGACAAAGAAAATATATATTTTTTGACATTTCACTGATTTCAGGGAGTAATTCATGGATCTTACATTATATTATATTTAGGGGACTGATACAGTTTAGTGCAGCTTCATTGACTTGAAGGGGATTAAAGGGGCTTAATGTGACAGAGGTATGTGCTCTAACGAGTGGCTTTCGGAGAATCACGTCAGTTATCGGCGTATTTCCATCACCCCCCCCCCCCCCCCCCCCCCCCCCCCATGTTCCCCTCCTCCACTGCTGAGTGCGCCGTCCTGCCTCGTACGGGTCTCAGTGGGATTGTCGCCGTGTGGATGAGATATGGCCTGAGCATCGTGGAAATGAGAAATCTGCCTGTTATGGGGCCGTTACGGTTTACAGCACAGTGCATGTGTGTCCCATGGGTGTACTCTCCCGTCCATCCCCCCCCCCCCCCCCCCCCATCTGACTGCTCGAGCCGACAATCCCTCGGAACTTGAATGATGGAGAGAGAGAGAGAGAGAGAGACAGAGAGAGCGAGGGATGGAGGATGGAGCGAGGGTAAAAGAAAGAGGAAGGAAATCCTGCTGAGCTGCGGTTTGTGCTTTGTGGAACTTTGCCTTTGCAAACAGAGAAAAATAACACATTTGGTCAACGGGACGTGAGTTATAGTTGTGCATTAACACATTTAATCATTCATGCACATTGCAGAACCATGAATCCACTCATGCCTGTGCGCTGTGTATGTTCGATGCATGCATGCATGAGGACAAGCCCCCACAGTGCAGCTGGACGCCCTTTACCTTTCCTGCATTCTGCCTCTGCACATGCCTCATTTGAATAATTCAGATGATCGATTCAGTGTCGACATCAGATGTGCGGCGATGCGAGACGTTCGGCCCGATGTGATGAGTCGGCAGTTCAGACGAGAGCTGGAGGCACGAACTCACTCTGAAACCGAGGCTTCACAGCAGCAAAGTGCAGGGTCCTGATGAGAGTGCTTCATCTGAGCCGCCTTCTTTTTAATTACTTTTAAACTGGAAACACTACTCGTGGGAAAATATATAGTATTTTCAAGCAATTCAACCATTCGTGCTGCCATTTCTATTCTATTAATACCTTTATAATTAATAATTAATTCCTCTTTTACATCATTTTAAACACGGCCTAAAGGGCGATTGACTCCTCTCCCATTGTCAGTCGAGGAGTTTTGCTTTTCTGTCTTGTTCAACGTCACAAACGCACCAAAAACCGAGGAACCCTCTCTCCTCGCTGTCCTGACATATTTGCACATTTAACTTGTTGTCACTTTCCCCTTAATGCCGATAGAATCTGTTCACATTGCAGACCAGACAAAAGCCAGATGTTAGAGAGTGAACTGGGCTTTTTGACCAGTGGAAAAGGGGCTTAATAAATTGTTAAATCTGCACAAACCATGTGTGTTAAACTGAAACTGCAGCACAAAGACCTGCCTGTGGTTTCCCTGTGTTTACACTCTTTATCCTGGCTATGATAACCAGCTGCTGGCTCCTACATGAGAGTCGTATCATCCTTAAAGCAAAACCCTCCTCTAAAGTAAACAGCCACACACATCTCATACGTGACGCGTCCACACTGCATGAGCATACAAGCCTAATATCCAATTTCAAGCCCATCATATTAACACACCTTGCACAGATACGCACATTATCCCCCTTCTACCGCCACGAGTAATTCCCACCCAGCTCTTCAGACACAACCCCCCCAGCGCGCGCACACACACACACACACACACACACACACACACACAGGCACAGGGTATCATTATGCCACAGGCTCCAGCTGTAGTCCACAGGGGCCGTTCATTAATGAGACCGACAACAAAGGGCCACATTCCTACACTACCCTCTCTCCTTTGTCTGCACCTCTCCCCGGATCCTCGGCTAATTCTGTCACTTCAACACAACCGACAATAGGTTTTATTTTGGGTTTTATTCTCACAGCAGCTCATCAGCTATTACATCTACTGCCCGTTGTTGTGTGCAGGGGTTTCAGGATCAAGTGTGTGGCTGCTTATCACGGAGATAAGCAGAAGGATGCTGAGGAGAGTGCACGTCGCCGCCGAGACCCAACAGTCTCCTCAAGAAACAACATTTTGATCTGCAGCAAACTCAGAAATATTAGTCCCCAGAACATTTCTGGTTTTATTCGTCAAGATCCATGAATTTGAGTCTATGTTTTTCCACCGATCTGCTTCCTGAGAGTCATCAGGAACGTTTCGCTGCCTCAACACACCGACCATCAACAAAGAGCACGAGGGCGAGGTCCCACAAACATCAAGGGGGCGCTACAGCAGGTGTCCCCCTCTTTCACGGTGATTGGGAAATAAATTCCACCTCATGTGATTTGATTTCCCCGAGCTGCACCCCCCCCCCCCCTTTACACCCGAGAGGAGGGGTCCCTTGTACGTGGAGACTCGCCATCAGCCCCCCGGGCGCAGGGGGAAACGATGCACGTTATTGTGAACACACCAGATGGGGCCTGAGGCAGAAGAACACGGAGGCAGAGCGGCAATCGTTTCCTAATGAGATGTAAATGGACGTGACTCCGGGCCGAGGATGGTGAAGACTCATTTCACTGGATGACTCATGTGAGTGACAGGTTGTAAACCTGCGTGAAAATAAACGACAGCCGACATTAAAGCGGCTTAAAGAGATATCTTGATGATGGAGACAGAACTGATCACCTGACTGAAGTCGTGGTTCCTCTCAGCTCGGCAGCACCGGGGTTTCTTTGTGGATGTTGTTGTGGTTCAGGCTCTGCAGCATCGTTACTGGTCACAGTGGGAAGGAAGTCATGTGATGATGATGATGATGATAAATGCTCTGAACACTACACCTGCTCAGCGCCAAGCAGAGGAAGTGAGTGACACAGTGAACTGCAGTTACTGAACTGCTGTACTCAGTCGTACAGTTTGTGACTTTATACTTATATTCCACTACATTTCAGAAGAGAATATTGCTGTTTCACACTAAAAACACATGAATAAATCTATATTGTCCAATATAAATACAATAGAATTGATTTTCTCCTCATATGTTAGCATCTACAATAATAAACTAATCGTCAAATATCAATATATCATACTTTGAAGTATTCTCTCTTTATTTTGAATTCCTTGTATTGCCATAATCTGTTTTTACTGATAATTTCATGTCATATGTCACATTTCTTTTACTTTATAGTCTCATGTTCATGTGTCGAACCGATGAGGAATCTACATCCACATCTCTCGAGGTGTAAACATGTCAGGAGTCGTTCTAAAAGGTCTGAAACCGTCACATCCCTGACGGAGCTGGTGTTTGCTTCACATCTAGTTGACCTGAACTCTTCCACTTTGCAAGTTGTGGAAGTTAAGACATTTTATTCATTATCGCTCAAACCTGCAGAATTATTTTTGTGAAATTTGGACTATGTGAGGTTACAGGAGACAAGCAAAGTTACTGTCGTGAAATGTCCTGTCAGAGGAAACAGGGTAAAGGTGCAATGCAGGGCCGGCGATAAAACTACAGACTAAAAACCAAAATGTCTGTTTCATATGTAGAGTAAACATTCAGGGGCGAGTTACAGTGCATCCTCACAGTCGTGGAACAACAAGGACAGTTTATGGAGTTAATATGACCCAAGTGCTCCGGAGACAGTTTCCCTGCAGCCGCTCGTCGTGTCTGTCACCGACGGCACGAGAACCCGTTCGGTCTCTGTTATTAAACGTGCTGGCTGCGGTCCAGCCAAACCACCGCCGCCACCAATCAGCATCACTGTCATCATCCTCATTACTGCTGCCACCAATTTGTCCCCGGCTCTGTCTCGCTCTGGAAATGTGCCGTACCTGCTGCCGTCAGCTGCTCCCACTGTCCCCCCCCCCCCCCCCCCCCCCCCCCCCCACGTCTGAGCACTGATCCATCTGCTGTGGCCACGGTTATTAGGAGAGGAGATGTCGAGACACTTGAGACACAGGGATCATTTTTTCATCGTTTGTTTGAAATTCTAGTCACAATTTGTCATCTTCAAAATGAACTGTTGTGCTTGATCTGAATATCTGAAGAGCACAATATAAACAGCAGAGACATTTAATATGAGCTGAGAGCACAACACACGAAATGATCAAGAATATTTATTTATATCTGCCAAATTTTAACCATTTATTATCTACACATTGATTTATAAGGTTAATATAGATATATTACACGTCTCATAGGCCTGTCGCAATATCAATATCTTTTTTTGGTGAATAAATTCCTCTCAAATACGACTTATGAGCTTATACATACAACAGGATTTCACATGTTATGTTACTGTGCCATGACAGAAAGAAACAGAAATAATTTAAGAGGCACTCAACTGTTTACATGATGTTGTCATGTGTGTATTATTAACTCCAAATCAATATTTCATTTCTTTCATATCCCAGATATTGTCAATACCAGGATATTGCACTGCCTCATCTTTGCATAAAATACAACAAACTATAAACTGTTCAGTCTCTGAAAAGACAAATGTTTAAAAAGTTTCAACAGAATCTGAACATTATAATCTTCATGATTTACTGCAGAGATCTTATATAACAATGCTTTAATAAGTAATATACTCACAACTGACTGACTGAGAGGTGAGACACAGACATTTTGATTTGCATTGATCAGAACTCCACGTGTTACTAAAGATAGTGAGTTCGATTCCCAGTCCCAGTTCGTCCGTGACAGTGTGACAGCGATTCCATTCCTCACTCATTTCATATTATATTTTGGATTCTGACTTGTCTCAGAGGATCAACATTTCACTATCGAGACAAAAAATAGACTCATATCAATCAGTCACAACACTTTCCCAGCTAAGAACGACAGCATCGTTGTTTGTGCGTCTAAGATGGTAACACAACACAAGGAGACGCTGGAGGTGTGTGTGTGGTTTGTTTATTTGTTTCTACATGTCAGAGCTGTGTGAGAGCATCAACAGAGTGAAGTGTGCGGCTTGCTGACGGTCTGACTGAGATACAAACATCCAGATCGGCGCCCGAGGCGGCTGAGACTTGCTATAAGACACGCCCACATGCTGAAGAGGAGCGCCTCATTAGGTAGGACATGCAGCGTCGGGGGGGGGCGGAGGATGAAGGAGTGGGATGAAGGGACAACTCGTCACGCTCCATCTGCACAGAGTCTTTAAAGATGCTCCTGCAGTGTCACTGTTTTACACCGACAGTTCAATGTGTTGACACAGAGGAGGAGAGGAGGAGAGGAGGAGAGGAGGGGTGGAGGTCAGAGGTGTCGGTGCCATCAGACGGTCAGACGGGGCGAGACGTAGAGAAAGAGGCGAGGAGGTGGAAGTCGAGGGTCCAGCCGGGCTCGTGTCCCCAATGGATTCATCGCGAAAAACGTTCACCTCCTTTCTTCTGTGGATCTTCACACTCGTACCTTAATAAAACTCATAATATTCTTATGTTCACAGGCCTGCAAAGTTTTCAGTATGTGTGCTGACCACTAGAGATAAATCATGATGATACATCGGGAGCTACTTGAATAATCGTGCTGTTGAAGTTGAGAGTTTTAGCTGCTTGTAGTGTAGCCAGCAGGCGTCAGAGTTCAAAACAAACACATAGTGCGGGTGTAGGCTTAATTTGTGGAGGTGAGTTTCTGTCCATGATGGTGATGGTCGGGTATTAACTTCTATCATCAACTCTACAGTCTGCTCTGCTCTGACGTGTTATCCCCTGACTGCTCTGTCCCACCTTGAACCCCCAAGACGAGCTGAAACCGACCTGTAAGTGTCTGAGGGCCCTGCAGCCCACGATGAGCTGTCAGCTGATGGACATGATGGACATGATGGACGTTCACCGCTGGGACACACAACCTCTGCCCTGATGTGGTTTGGTTTTCCTGCAGATAACAGAGCTGTCGTTTTTAGACTCATTACAGACCAAGGAAGAAGAGGGTTCACAGTCGTTCTGTCAGCTGCTCGTCACAGCCACACATCTTCCTCTCTCTTTGTCCCCCCCCCCTCTTTTCCTATTCAATAATTGATGAGCCTGTCTGCGCCACAGTCCCATTACTCTCTCATCAGCCCGGCAGATATGGTTAACGTGGGCCTCATAAATCAACATTTATGGAAACACAATCCACTCGTTCAGATGGTTTAATGTGCAACCAGAGCGCACTCCAGCTCCTGATGAAGCTGCTCTACTGCTGCAGCCAGGCTCCCTGCGTTAACATGACGAATAATAACATAAACTCTGATATACAGTACAATAAATAAAGGAGATAGACAATCGTCTGCGTCGGAATGAGACTCGAAGCTTCTCTCTCGGGACGTATATTTTAAAATAAAAAACGCAGTTCTAGTTATGTTAAAGATTGGGATTCATGTAATTAAAAACAAAGGTCAAAGATAACATCCAGAGTTCTGACCTGTGTGGAACAAAAATATTGTTTGCACCCTGGTCGGGCTGCAAGAGGTTGTCGGGAATCCAACCAGTGATGTCACATGGTTTATGTCTCCAGAGGTCAGGGATAGATGTAACTATGCGTCATCAGCATAGATATGATATCACAAGATGTGTTTCCATATTATGAGGCCGAGAAGTAATGTGAGGGGACCCAGCATTGAACCCTGAGGGACTCCATTGATATAAACTAGAAATGTCACCGTGAAAAGATTTTGTCCATTTGAAGAAACAAATATCTGAATATCACTGACAGAGATCCGGAGTGTTTTTGTGACCATGGATATCATTTGCATTAGGAGAGAAACTGGATTATGATAAGTTTTCTCTTTTAATTAACCTTATTCAACCTTTGGCTGGACGAGTCCTCTGCGACACCGTCTCTCTGGATCAGTGTAAAAGTCTGGATCCCAAAAAATAGGTCAAAGCCTCGTAGCCGTTTATTTGTATGTTTTAATGAGCTCGGGGCCAAAGAGTGAGATGAGTCTCTTCTGTGAATCCTAGGTTTCCTGAGGTTAAGAGCCTGAGTGGCTGAGCTCTTTGATTCACAAAGGCATCGAGACACTGGTAACGTGCATCAGGAGAAAATGTATTTGCTGAAATAGTTTTCTCCCTTTCCCTGGAAACTTTTCTTTGACATTTGATGCTACTTGATTAATTAAGGATCCATATTTATCCACGGGAGGAAAGAAATGGATATTTTGAGAGCTTATACTATTTAAAGGGATAAGTATGCTAAAGGAACAGGGGTTATCTTGTAACGGCCAATTAAAAGTACTTTTTGAGCTTAGTTTCAGTTGAGAGGTTAATTATACATTCTACATATCACTTGTCAAGTTTAAGCTGCTTGAGCTGATGACGGGGACGTGATGTTTAAAGCACCAGAACCTGAAGACATGACGGAGATGGGAAACAGGTCTTCATTCAGCCAGCTCCACCTGTGCTCCACCTCTGTGCTCATTAGGAACTAGGTGGAGTCGTGCACTGGCCGGGACGGGGACGGCTGAGACAGAAACGAGTGAAACCACAGAGGCCACATCCATCTTCATACTCAGCCTATGGTGCTCACACATCTTTAAGCCGCTTTAAAGTGTAATTAGCAGCATACATTGACCTTCAGTGATGGTTAATCCCCTTTCTTCATGCAGTGTGACCCCATTATATCTGTTGCTGAGCCCTGCCTCCCCTCTCCTCCCACTCTTCAGGGAGGACAGAGACACTGTGTAAAGGGCAGAGGGAGAGAGGAAGGGCAGGAGTTAATATGTCCTGAAGTAAATAAAAAAACGAACTTAAATCGAATCTCTATAACTGAAATATGCAGATTTGGCTGCAGAGTACCGAGCTAGAGTACATGTTCCTTCCCTGATCTGATTTCTGTGTGTGAGCCCCTCTAGCGCTCTCTGTCCCATTTTGAATAAACGTGTATGAAGCAGTGTTGCACAGCTCAATCTGCAGCTGGAGTGGGAGGACAGACAGACAATGCTGCAGAACGGTTTAATGGAGCATTTTGTCTGTCGACTTCGGCGCATGTTGCACGTTCTCCCCGGGAGCTGGTGAAGTGGCCGTGCATGCCAAGGCCCCCGGCTGCCACGTGGGCGGATCAATGTGAGCGCACTTGGTGAAATCATACGTTTCCATATGGAGAATGTGGGTGAATCCGTGCATGTGATCGTAACGTGTAGGCTGCAGCAGCAGCTCTTTGATTTCCCTCAACAGGAGGGAACAGATCCCAGGGAGAGGAGGGTGGGTTTATAGCATCTTCTCACACAGATTAGATTCATTTCACAGCCACGGTATTCCACAGCGCTGCATGAGAATCTGCAGAATCTGTAGAATCTGTAGGTTGAGGGACGAGATTTTTGTGCCGGGGCTGCTTTCATTTCTAATTTGAACATTGACCCAAATGCAGCGGATATCTGCCTTTTAATTTATCAGCATTCATTTGGAGGAAGGTGTGAATAGAGATAAGTCCGTACAAGTACTTTATTCCTTTATAAAAAACTGTTTATGTGTGGGAGATGCGTGCATATATGTTTTTTAAGTTTGCCCAGTCGTCTGGCCTTTGGAAGGACAGATCAATTCCTTCACCCCCCCCCCCCCCCCCCCCCCCACCCCACACACACACACGTCAGTATCCACTGCAGCAGAATTTGAGACGCATTCGAGACAATACGCATATTTTCTTTCAAACAAAAAAACAGAGAGAGCGAATCAAAGCCTGTAGGAGAGCCAGTGAAATCCGAGGGAGCAGGAGGAGTGTGCAACAGTGAGCAACAGCCTACTCCACTGATCTGTTATTTGAATGGAGGGGAGGGTTAAACACTGAGGGCTGTACAGTGCAGCACGCACTCCGCTGGGAAGCACGAGCGTCCCCTCTCTCTAATTAACAAGTACTTGACAGAGCAGCTCAAGGCAGCAGAGCACACAGCAGCCATCTGCAGCAGCAGCAGCCTCGTCTGCCGGCGCGTTGATACTGATTTGAGCCAATGAAGAAGTAAGTCACACTGACATCAGGCTGCACACGGGCCTTTGAAGGAGGCAGACACACACGAGAGCTCACAATCTGTGCTGCGAGACGACAACTCCACATCTGACAGCGGAGGAGGACCTCGAAGGCTGGAGCAGAAAACAGGACGGTCGCATTATAAACCAGACGGAACAGGCTAATACCTGGATGGTCAGTGATGTGATGTAATGTGATAGGATGTTAATGTGCAGACTAATGGAGGGGAGGAGGGGTGGAGGGGTGGAGGGGTGGAGGGGTGGGGGGGTGGGCGTAGATGACCAGGGGAGAGAAAGTTTGTCAAACCCATGGACCCCCTGTAAGAGGAGCTGCCACAGAGGACCACAAATATTCGAGTAGCATCACGGCTGTGCAAGATGCAAACACAAAACCACATATGTTGAAGATAATGTATTGTTTTTCAAATAAATACTGTGGAAAAGCTCATTTTACATCAATATTTAAAGAACTATAAACATGTGAGTCCTCTACTTCAAGGGTTCAACTGTGTGTTGCTTCAGTTTCTGCACAAAAAATGCTCACAGCTAAAAGAACACAGGTCCCTTCTGAATCTGGTCTGAGAGATCAGGTCTCAAACGGATCCTCGATGTATCTTGGGTGTGTTCACACTGCATGAACATAGAGCATAGGACGGGTCAAAGTGGTTTCAGACAGAACTGGGATTTTAAACATCACAGCGGACCGGGACCAGCTGAGGAGGGGTGGGCATTGAACAGAGAGGAACCCCCCCCTGAAGGAGCACATGATGTCATGATTAAACCAAAGTGACGAAGAAAGAGACGCACCACGACAAAAAGTAACACATAAAACAAACAGCTGTCACTCAAAGATCACGACAAGCTTCTAAACTTAATTTCTCAGTCAAGTTGAGTTAAAAGTCTTAAAGTCTGTTTGCACCTGCTTGTGCTGCTCTAAAGATTATTTTATTTATTCACTCTTGAGAGGAACAGTTGTTATTTTTGTTATATAATCGTACTTTTGCTTTTTACATCGTGCTGTCGCTTCTGAGTCGTGCGTTTACAGGAAGAGACGTCGGAGGCACAGGTCAGAACAAACACTGGGTTCTCTGCCGGGCGTCATTTTAATTCCTGTTCAACTTTAATCTTGCTTTGTTTGGGAGAAGAAAACAAGTTCCTGAGGAGAAACCGACATGAAGCCATGAAAACGTTGTGTCAGCTCTCGATGTGAGTCGTGTGCACGATGCACAGAGACTTCCTGTTCTGCTCTTCTGACCGAGGGGAATCTCCTGGGCCATAACCCTCAGTGGAATTCAATCCACATCTGTTTGTCTTCTTACACCTGAGACCTCTTCATCCTCGTGCTGTTGGTCGGTGTCCTGTCGGGCTGTTTAGATCACAAACTGTCTCATTGTCGCTTTGTATCCAAACAAGGGAAACTCATAATCTGAAATAACGTCCATCATATAAACCTGTTTCCTTGGCATCTGGGAAACACTGAACACGACCAATCAACCATCCCTGTCACCCACCATCTTTACACATACACCGACCACACACACAGTATCACCAGTGTGTTTGTGTTGTCACGTGCACATGTGTGTGCATGTATGAGCTGCTGTGAGTAGATAACGTTCCCTGCAGGGTTGTCAGTGACCTCGTGTTTCTTTCACAAATCCAAACAGACTAAAAACCTCTCAGCAGTGCAGCTCCTCATTATCCCTCCTTCACGAGTCCCGTCTTCCACCTGTGGCCTCGTGTTGTCGCGTGTCACAGATCTAATTCGTCTTGATGTCGGTGTTTCCTCTGATCTCTGCTCGACTTTGTTCTTCGTACCTGATCACTTGTCTTCCAGTGACAAACCTTCTGTGGGTGAGATGATGAAGTAACTCGCTCCTGCTGCTTCTGTAACTGCAGCTCCGACTGTTCGTCTTCACTTTCACTTGGAGGGTTTTTCGCTCTGTATTCCAGGGCGTTGTCTTTCTGTCTCAGAGCAGTTTGAGGACTTATTGATTTCACATTCAGATTTTTTAAAAGCTCTCACTCAAAACCCTGGGCTGGCACGCAGATACACCTTAAGCTCAGATTTCCTGCGCCCCAGCTTCAGCTCTTCTCCTCACGCTGCTGAAATGTCTGCACTCGGGTTTCATGGAGCTGGGTATATTTGAGTGAGAGCATCAGAGAACATGAAATCAAAAAGTCCTGCTCTCAAACTGAAAGACCTGGAACAAACCCAATAACCATAATAAGCCTGATATCACTGTATTGTACTGGTTTTCCTGTTTCTCCAGTCAGTGACCTCTGCATGAGACTCATAATGTTACACTGGCCCCCGGTGCAGAGAGGTCAGAGTCACAACTGGTCGATTATCATCTCCTCCTCACAGCTGAAGTTATCACGCAGCATCAGAAAGGAGCACAAAGTTCTTACTCAACACTCCAGAGGTCCGTCACCTAATTTCCCGACATGAAAAGCAGATCTGAAGTCAGCGCTCTCTCTCTGGGCGGCGCACCGACTCGTCAGGCAACACTCTGGAGCCCCGGAGCAGAGATACTCCCTTATCTCTGCTGAGCCAACAAACAGTCATTAACGGTAAATTATTATACGTCTCAAAGGGGCTCTAAGCCTCCGCACTTCAAAGAGACGGGCCTCTGCAGCGACGGGCTTTGATGTGACGTCTGAAGCCCGTCACAGGATTACGAACCGAGGAGCATCACTTCATATGAAGCTGCCGCGCACATCTGAACCTCAGGGCAAAGAATAACAAGACGTCTGTTACACTTAAGGCTGAAGTCGTTGTTTAAATTGATTTTACTTCCATTTACTTATGCAGGAATTTATGTTTGAGGACAATAAATGAATCCGTTTATTATCCAAACCGTTTATCCTCTGAGGGATGTGGAGGCAGCTGGAGCTTTGGGAATTACACAATAAACCCAGGACACCACAGAGTCCAGGGCCACGTGCTTTCAACAGGTGAAGCTCGGGTGCACTTTACAGCCTGGACGCTGGTGAGAGAGTTCAGAGTGCAGGTTGAACGTGTGAGGAATGTGAGCCGGAGCTAACTTCAGCTTCACACTCCGGGACAACTCCCCCCCCCCCCCCCTCTGCCTGACTGAGCCTATGTGAGGCCGATCTCTGTGAGGGGCTTAAACGTTTCATCAGAGAGTCGGAGTGTGAGCTGATCGATATCGACGTGGTTCCCCACCGTCTCTTTATCAGACCTCAGAGTGAGTCTGCTCCATCGATCCATGACTCTGTCCAACTGGCTGCACGTTAACATGGAGGAGACACCAGCTGAGGCCCTGACCCCGCTTTCCTTCATCACTGAATCAGATTTAATGAACTTTGCTCTCTTCTCTGTGTGGTTTGCAGAAGATAATGTGGATGTTGCTTTCAAAGTTCGAAAAAACTGTTAAAATCACCTTAATTAGTGAGTGTCACCATGAACACACACACACACACACACACACACACACACACACACACAGAGACCACCCGCTGTTACACACCAGTGCACAAACTGCGTGGGAGGCGTTCACTGAGAGCCCTTCTAATTGTTTAATGTGCTTTAACTTAACTTTTGTGTGATTTGTATGTGTCTGTGCTGTTGTTCTTTATATGTGTGATTGTCATATGTAATTCAAAACGTGTGTATTTTATGCCGTCTCCCTGCACTGGAAAATCACTTTATGCTCCCAGCTTGAAAAGTGTTGTACCAACTGAATTATTAGTTATTTTTTTATAATAATTATTGATATTTATATTTGCATGTTGCAGCTGAACTGCACAAGTGAATAATGTCATTTTACGATAGTGTAACTGTATAGTTGTAACAGTACATGAAATAAATGGCGTGATAATATCAACAGGTGAAAACCACACTGAGATAAAAAGCTGTTCAAACTGATGCTATAGGTGTTTTTGCAGTGAGGCTGTTGCACAACACATCTAACGTCATTCATCATGAATCATACTGTTGGTTCCATCACAGCTAGAAAACTGGGATGTCTTCTTCAAAAACTGCTGCTGCAAAGATTTAATTTCTATTTCACATGTTAGATCCAGAGCACGAAGCAAAGAGGAGCCAACAAATGTCTCTCTGTACTTTTCCCCCTTTTTACCGTCCGTCTCAGTCCGCCTCAAACCAACTGGAACTTTCACCTCCTGTCAAAACAATCTTACCGCACCAACGGCGTCACTTCGGTGGAACACTCGGACTTGATCTGCCCGAGGTGAGCACGCAAAGAACATTCCCCAGTTTACTTTCTGGCCAGTAATCGCTGGCCTGTGAAATAAAAAAGGGTTGCAGGGCCCGAGTGGAGCCGTCCTGACCTCGTCCTCTAATGTACAAGATAAAGAAATAAATCAGCCCAAACACCAGTGACCCACTTCACCAGAGAGAGAGAGAGAGAGAGAGAGAGAGAGAGAGAGAGAGCAGAGGGCCGGAGTGGAGCTCGGCATGTTTACAGCGTAGGTTACCAGCACTGATCCGGCGTCAGCATGCAGACAATGTGCTGCGTCACTGAACTATTTCTCTCGGCATCCCTGCTCCCTGCCAGCTGTATCAGCCGCTTTAATCTGTTGGTCACGTCCCCTAAAAATACTCCTCCCTCCCTCCCTCTCCCTCCCTCGCTTCTCTGCTTTCATACAGAAGACGTCCTTGTCCTCGGGGAACATGACTGCAGAGGGGTGTTACCAAAGAATTGTATTAAAAAGCGGGTGTAACCCACCATCACAAGTGCAGAACTCTCAGACCAAGGAAAGTGCAGCAGTTGCTTCAGTGTTTTTTTTTTTTGGGGACTAAAATTAAAAGACATTTTGCTTTTGAGAGGTAAGACTCGTCAGAACGTGATCGTGTGTAGTGATGAAGTTACAGGAAAGTTAGATAAGTTGTGTTTTCTGTGTGATCTGGAGCGAAGCCGTGACTTTGTAGATGGAGTTTGATGATTGTGACACTTTCTGCAGCTGCAGCAGGAAAGTGAGACTAAAGGAGTGAGCAGAGATTCACAGGCTGGGCCGGACTCAAACAGACTCAACAAACCCACAGTTTTATTAGTTTTTACCGAGTGTTCACGTATTTTATTTCAGTTTTAAAGGATCATTTTCACCTGCAGAGACTTCGACAGCAGGAAGAAGAGAAGAAGCAGAGGACGGTGAATGAAGACGACACAGAAACAGGTCAGGATCTGTCTCATTTAGTTAAAACCTCATTTATTATCTGAAAAGAGGTTTTGATTATCAGCCATAATATTTTAACCATCCGAGGCAGATTTACCACAAGTTACGAGACTGTGAAACAAAGTTATATTCTCCTGTAGAAGCCACAAGTTTTTCTATAAAACATGTTTTATTCATGACGTCAAGGAGAAGTACTACACTACCCACAATCCTCAGGTGTAATAGCGACACCTGATTGGTGGAGCTCACGGTTACCATGGAGATGTTAACAACAACCACAGACATCATGTCAGCTACGATCGGACGGTTCAGCGTTACACTAAATATACGACAGAAAACAGGATTTTCTGACACGTCGATGGATAAAGGAATAAGAAATCTACTTCTGGAACCAGAGACGTTCTGAAAGTGTCGTTGAGCTCTTTTGTAAATGTGAAAAGGGGAAAGTTGGGATGTGACCTGATGGTTTTCATTGTTTACCTCCAGCTGCTTCATGTTAAAATGTTGACCGCCGCTGTGTCCCACCCTCTCGTCACATCTTTGGCCGAGATGCTCACGAGCTGACGTCAAGTGTTCACGGGTGGAGTCGCTCTGACTTGAACAAGCTGTTCTCAGATCAGTTAACATGTCCTGAAACTTAAACATCCAGTCGTTAACGAGCTCAACCCGGCCTCCAGAAGGAAACAC
This sequence comes from Hippoglossus hippoglossus, assembly GCF_009819705.1. Lineage (NCBI taxonomy): Eukaryota > Metazoa > Chordata > Actinopteri > Pleuronectiformes > Pleuronectidae > Hippoglossus > Hippoglossus hippoglossus. Next base: position 21,464,986 of record NC_047158.1, on the reverse strand, counting down.
ACTTAATCAAAACGTTCCTGGAGGAAGTGGTGATGACAGAGGAGAAGTAAAAAGCCCTTTTCTCCTCCTCACTTATGTATCCCATTAACGACCTCACTGTTCCCAGCAGGACACGCCCTTTTAAAGATGACCATAACAACCAGTACAGCCCATGTGGTCAGTAGCTCAGTGCTGCATCAGGCAAACTGCAACAGCCTCGGAGAAGAAGAAACACATCTCTGCTTCCTCCGAGCTCCCACTGCCTCGGGGCATGTGTGTGTGTGTTTGTGCAGCAGCGACACTTTGCTGCAGTTAACTGAGTTTAGCCTGAAGATACATCAACGCCTCCGTCGTCGTCTTTTACTACTAAATGTGAGTTTTGGATCCCGAAGGAGATGAAGATATTATCAGTATCACATCTGTTTGGTTTTTTCCTCCCTGGCCCCACCCTCCGTATGAGGGGATGATAGACACCACAGATCTGAAGCTGCACATCGGGCAAGTTTATTATTATTATTTGAAACGAATGAAGAAATTAGTAATTAGTAATCTTTCCTGCAGCAATGGAAGTAAATGAAGCTTTGAGACTTGATGCAAACACTTCCCCGGCTTTTATTGAAAAGAGTAGAGTTGGTACAGACGATGCTTCTACACCTTCTGATGCGTTACCAGGACAATACTGTACTAATGGAAGTCGTACTGTGTGTTACTGTCAGAAAATCATATGTAAGGCTCAGACTCTGATTTCTGCACAATGCAAACATGCAAAAATCTGCCGTGTAGCAGCGAGTGCATGTTTTTATCAGGGATACACGTCGATATCGAGCATGACAACATCAAACAGGAAGCAGCTATGTTGTGACGGATTATTGCCTCGAACACAAACAGACACACACACTCACACAGCGTCTCTCTACTCCTGGTCCACCGCTCTGAATCATTTATGATTTGAGCTGTAATTTGCATATTTGTATGTGTGTGTGTGTCACAGTGAACAAAACGAAAGTCAAAAGACGCCCGGGGACGAAGAGGAGGAAGAGGAGGAGGCAGCTGATGCCAGAGAAGAGGAGCAAGCGACTGAGGAAGAAAACAAAGAGAGTGTGAACTGTGCAGCTGCAGCCGGAGCACAGAGCCACTATCAGGTGAGATAAGCAGATGTGACTGTGAGAACAGTGAGGAGACAAACACGCACACGGATAGAAACACACACAGCGAATAGAAACGTCCGACTATAACTGTGTCTTCTCGCTTAATAAGGTTGGAAACATAAACAGCCTGAAATCAATTTGAGGCTGTGAAGCCCCCCCCCCCACACACACACACACACACACACACACACACACACACACACACACAGAGCAAAACTCTCCTCCAGGGCTGAACTTTGAAAAGAAATCGAACTAACCCATGAATGAATATAGAAACAAGGGTCATGTGATGCAAACAGAATTCAGTTTGGCCTCCTGACTCCTCCCCCCGGTGCTTTGGCAACCGTTAAATAAATGTTACTACAAACAGAAAACATTTAACTTCCCCAAACAACTGGGATGAGTTGTGCACCTCAGATTATGTATCATGAATAAAAAATACAACAACTGAATAATTTCACTGCCTCAGTTTTCCCTGAATTTAATGACCTGATTGTTTTTGATGAATATTATCTGTGTTTTTTCAGTTTGATTTCTTCCACTCGAAACTAAACCTGAATATATCGTTTTAAACTTTTAAACTTTTCTTTTACTTCTGTATAAACAATATTTTATGATTTTATTTTTTATTTGTTTCATTTTATTCCCTATTTCATTCTTTTCTCACTTTGACAGCAGCAGTGAATCTTCCTATCTTCTCTCATCTTTAATCATTCGAGCATCTTAGTACATGAACCATAGACTTCACATAGAAATACAGTCATATATACATATGAGCTTATTAATATGTGACCTTTAACCTCAACCAGAATGTTTCACTGTTATTTTTAATGTACCGTATTATATATATTTAGCTCAGTCCAACCCTTGGCAGCCGACAGCATGTCTGAAATGACTGCGCTCGCTGTGACTCTCGCTCTGAGGATAAACTGTGAGGGAGGCTTGTGTTAGAAGTTAGAACTCGGTGCTGACGCAGTGTTCGACCATGAAGAGCATTGACACTTATCTGTTCTTTACCCACAGGCGGCCGCCGACACACGCGGTAAGAAGCCGCCATTAGTTCACCATCAGCTTCTGTCTCTTCTTTGTCTCCCTCATGACTGTGTCGTCCCAGAATCTATTATGTCTTGACAGATGATAATGAACCATAACTAAATCTCAGCCTGAAGAACAGTCAGTTAACTCGGGCTGACAGAATGGAGCCATGTCTGAGGAACAGCTCTACTTTGACTGTACCAAAAAAAAAAATCCTCTCGATTACACAACAGCGCCACGAGGGCAAAAGTTTACTCCAACTCTTCTGAGCCCATATTTACCTGCACCAGGTAAACAAAAGTCCAAACGGAAGTCACAGTGGATGAGTGAGCGTCGCCGGAACGTCTCGCTTTTCACTTTGGCGTTCGTGATATCAGGTTCGAGCAGCGTGGCCCGTGGGAGTCGAGCCTGAGATCACTTACACTCAGTGTTAACGAGCTTCTAACTGTGGAGTAAGACGCTTCCTGTACCTGTTTCAAAGTAAAAGCACTGACGCTCAGACTCTGGTTCGTTGGTGTCTGAGATATTCTGGTTTCCTTTCTGACTTGTGGGGGAAGAGGAGTCACTCATCTGTATTTACAGTCCTGTGCTTTTCTTCCTCAGCGAGTGAAGAGGTTGATGATTACGTCTCCATTCAAATGGCGAACAGGATGTTTCATGAAAGTGGCGACGATGGCCGATCAGGTGAGGCTCAGTGAGACTGTGACTTAACATCTAATATATCATGTGGTGTAGTTACAGGGTTGAAGCTCGCACACTGAGTTCACGTTTCCTTATCAGTACCCGACGCCTCCATCCGTCCCACCGCAGCAATTTGTAATAATGTCCCAGAGTTTCATGATATTCACCGACGAACATGAAATATACGATTTTCAGTTATGTCTCTTTTCTCTTCTCTTGCAAACAATGACCCGTTTGTTCTCTGTGGTTCTGTCCTCGTTCCGCCTTCAGGGTACGGCTTAACGAAGCGACTGAGCCGAACCTCACTTATGTTTAACCCACTTTGTCTTTTTCTACTCATTAGTTTTTTTGTGCCGTCTGTATTTGTGTCCCTATATTCTCACATTAGTGACACGAGGCTGTGATTCTGTGACCCGGCGTGAACCTTTGTACCTTTCACCTTCACAAATGAATAAATATATTTATCTGTTATTTAGCCTTGAGGGTAGTTTTCCTCTCTTACTTCATCTGAATTTGAGCTCTGCTGTTTGTTGTATTTCAGTCATGGGAATGTTGACGGTGCAGGTGGAGCGGGACCCGAAGACGGGGGCCACCGTCGTCAGATCTGTGGCTCCCACATCAGCCGGGGCCGAGAGGGTCCACACTGTGTTCGACGACGGCAGGAAGAGCATCCACACTGTGGGCGGGTCAGGAGGTCAACCCTCGACCGAAGAGCTCGGGCAGATCCTGAGCGTCATCGACGGGGTCGGGATGGAAGCGCTGCTGGACGAAGTCACAGTCGTTCCGATCATGACGGAGGTGAAGACTGGGAATGTCGAAGCCTCCGGGATCCCGAAGGAAAAGCTCCCGTCTCTGTCCACCCATCACGCCGCGTCTAAAGACAACAACGTGCAGTTAGACAGAAGCTACGACTTCGAGGACGCGCCGAGCGTAGAGGACAGCGGTAAAAGAGATGACATCATGGCAGTTGGAGACGTGGGAATAGAGGACGTGGACGATCAGAGGTTGAAGGACGGCCCCGTGACTCTTTTGTTCCTGGGATACACGGACGCCACATCTGGCCAAGGTGACGACCAAGAGGGCGAAGAAGGGATGCTCACTGCGGAGCGAGTCATCATCACCGAGGACGGAGAGGAATACGTCCTAGAACCTGAAACTGCTGCTTCAACTCCGTCAGAGTCAAACGAGGCAGCAGAGCCGGAGGCGGAGAAGGAGTTTCAGGACGTTCACCTGGAAGGAGCTGGAGCTAAAGTCCAGAGAGAGGACGGGGACAAAGGGCTGCGTGAACCATCGTCCCCCAGCAAAGCAGAGAGAGGAGACACATCCAAGCCCAAGACCTGCAAGTGCTGCTCCGTCATGTAAGAGAAAGACTCATTGGACTTGATCACATGTTTCAAACCACTGTGCCTCGTATCACACACCACTGCTGCTTCAATGATCATTTATCTGAGTGCACACCAGTATGAGCCCAACATGGTCCCAGTGGTTCTGTCCCTCAGCTCGGACCCCTTCACTTTGTCGAAGAACCAGAGAGTCGGGATGTTTTAAGACTTTTGAAGAGGAGTGATTAAAGATCCACTTCCACCCCCTGGTGGACAAAGTTGAGCATTTCAAAATGCCCTCCTGCAGCTGTGCAGATGCGTCTCACCTCAAGTGACCTTTTCTTTTTCTCTACATTGGGATTTTGTCAGATGCCTTAAGAGCCAGAAACTATTCCATGTGTTTAAAGGTGCTTCCTCCAGGAATGGAAAAACCAAAGAGGACTGGGAGAGGAAGGAAGTCTGCGGCATTAAGATGATTAATCATGGTCTAATTGAATTTAATTAATCAATCAATCAAATGTATTTGTATAGCCCATATTCACAAATCACAATTTGACTCATAGATCTTACCAACGTGTGACATCATCTGTTTTTAACCCTCGACAAGAGAATTCATTCTTGATTAAAGAGAATCTGAAACATCTGAGGACAAGATGAGTCGTTTCTGAAGGTTTGATGTGACCTCATATTTCTACAATCTGGGTTATGTCCTATTTACTGACGTGTTTTATATGGTATCACTGTGACCTGGTATAAACCTGATTCATTACAGTGGTTGTTTACTGGAATATATGCTTATTAAAGAAATATAATTGTGTTCATGTATTGTGTGATTTCTTTAACACCTCACAGTTACTGCACTAATAATGAGTAACAACATGGGACTGGTTTTCACTACTTCACTTTCTATAGCTTAGTGTGGAAATATTATAACTTTAAAAGGGTGATTCCTTTGTTTTTCAACCTGGGCCTTTTGGAATCTGTATTTTGGACATTGATAAACATGGGGCCCAGGTCCCAAAATACCGGAATCACCCTTTAAATTCTTCTATAGGCAGCTGAACGTGACATTAATGAGACATGTCCCTACATTGTCTCTGTGGGTGATTTGAACTGAAGAGGATTTTGTTTGCTCACGTGACACAGAGGACAGGAAGTCCAGCTGCTAAGCAGATCAGCTGCATCATCAGCCGGATCGTTCATATTTCCACTGAGGTCATCACACACAGAAGATGTTCCGCAGATCTACGAGCAGGTGGGTCTCTTCTTCTTCCGTCAAACTTTTCTGCACGATGGGTTTGGACCTTTGCACTTGTTTACTTCCCGGTTACACTTCTCTCTCTCTGGCAGGTTTTAATAGTAGAGCTTCAATAGGAACAGGAACACAGACTCAGGAGCTCGGGTTATAGTCAAAATCAAATCGTATCAAAGTATTCGAATACTTTTTGAATGGTAAAATAATCCACAAGAACCTTCTACATGACAATAAGGAGTAAATGTTCCTTGGAAGGTGGAACAAACAGGTTAAGCTCGTTTAAGCCACTTTATTCTGTCTTGTTGCTCATAAACTTGATATTAAATATGGTGGTGCTGATGTTGATAATCCCAAACTGCAGCGGCTGGCATTAAGCTCCTGAATGCAGGTGTAAATATAGACTCACACATGCAACCCAGATTAAGCAGAGGCGATATTTTCAATTAAGGAGGAGACGTGTTGGAAAAGGCTGCAGAGTGTCTCCGTGCTTCCTGTGACTCACTACACACAACACGTGTCTAGGTACAGTCGTTGATAGAAGGCTGATCAGTGATATAACCAGACGAGAACAGGCTGTAACAACCAATAAAAACTGCTTCTGACAGGAAAACTCTGGAGGTGACGAGTGTGTCTGGGTCCAACCGGGCAGGCGGATATTGAACCTGGTGCGTGTCCCAAAACAGGCCGAGCAAAGCTGATTACTCTTTCCCTTTGTCAGCAGAATGACCGGTGCTCGGCCACAGCCGGGAGGAAAGTCACCAGAACAACCCGGGAGCTGAAGGCTCTGCTCAAGAGAAATAAAAGAACTGGTGTCAAGTAAAAAGGCCGGGTTACAAAGTGGGAAAGCTGAATTACAGAAAGGTGCAGGATCAACTGGTCTGTGCTGATTCATTTTGATTTATGAATGTGCACAATATCAAAAGAAATTTCCTTTTACTTTATTCTGTCCATGTCGTCGAGGCTGCAGCGGCAGATATGACGGAATGTGGAATATCTATTTCATCATCTAAATAATTAAATTAATCTTCATGTAAAAGCTGGTTCAATTCTGCAAAAGCAGGTTTTTTAATTAAACTATCAACCTCAGTAACATTTTCTTTTCATCTGAATCAAAACAGGGCAGAATTAAAGGGGATCACAGAGGAAACAGCTGATAGTGTCTCAGAAGCTCGTCCCCATGGACCCAGGTCTCGTCTCCAGAGACGACGGTCGTCCCTCCATCCCCGACACCGACGCCCAATCAGAAACGTCTTGTGAGAATCCCCAAGGTGAAACCAAAGCCTGTGCAGTGATCAAGAGGTACTACGGCGTGATGGATGATGAGGGCGCAGATGATGTCTTCATCCCACCACCACCTCCTCTTCCTCCCTCCTCCAGTGCTCTTCTGCTGCCAGCAGAGGGCGGCACAGGTGGAATGGTAAATAATTCCAGTGTGACCCATTCAACTGGGGCAACTGACGCCACAGAAGATAGAGCTAATCCCAGCGGCTTAGACTGGCATCATGGTGAGAGGCAGTCAATGGCAGCACAGACCAAGGTGGATGAGGTAATAGCCACAAAGACACAGACTTCTGAGGAGTGTATGGACGCCACATCACTGTCCAACATCGAGGTCCTCACGCCACCAACTGATGAAGACCAAACATCTAGTGAGGACACTGGTTGTCTGATGGAAACCTGCCATGAGACATCAGGGAAAGAATCAGATGAAGAAGCTGGGGATGTTGTGATGTGGAAGGAAACCGAGGAGGATATTTGCAGTCTTACGGAGACAGACTCAAAACCAGTGAAAGAAAATGTTGACTGTGACAGAGCGGAAACAGATGTACCAACGCTACCTGGTCTAATTGGGAAAGATGATGATTCAGAGCCCAGTGGACCAAACACCAGTCAGCCACAGGTACCGGAGACTCCTGCTGAGGAAACCGACAGCGATGAAGAGCACGTTGACACCAGATCTTTGAGCTATAAACTGACGAAGAGTGCCTGGGTGAGGAGAGAGAGCGGCAGCAGCGAAACACAAGTGTCCCAACACCCCACCTCCGAAGTCTCTGAAGGGACGACGACGACAAAGGGAGAGACGGGAGACGGCAGCAAGAGAATAGCAACAGATATCCAACAGGGAGAGAAACTGCTTCAACGTCTGCAGCTGGTGCAGCGACGGCAGGATGGACAGATGATGGAGGTGGCCCAAGAAACAAGAGGTAAGGAACCGGGGGAGTTTGAGACAGAGGTGGATCCAGGAGAAGTGAATCTGACGGATGGAACTGAGATGGAAGAGAAGAGAATTCACTCTGTTGTGGACGAGGGAGCAAAGGGGAATGTGACAGAGAAGGAAAAGAGCGAGAGTAAAAAAGAAAGAGTGTCTTTGTCCACAATGTCTGACGATGCAGAAGAGGCTGATGACTCCCATGATGATCAAAGTGACAGATGGGTTCCGGCAGATTTGTCTCCAATCGACCCTCATGAAAACCCCAATGTTTCATCCCAACACCGATTCTCAGCTGCTGAAACCTCCGTGGAGAAACAGATCCAGGAGGAAAACCAGGCCAAGCAGAACCTACAGAGATCTGGAGCTGTCTTCAATCTCACAGATAATCCAGATGTGCTGGAGATTCCCTTTAAGACCAATATCTTGCTTGAGCCACTCCCCTCCCAGGTGGACCAGCGCAGCGATTGGCAGTTCTCTGAGCACAAGATGCAGAAGGAGATAAGTCAGGAGATCCTGAGAGAACTGGTGCTGGTCAACCAGGGGAAGATCCCAGGAGGGTACAGCAAAGAAGAGATCCGCAAGTTAGAGGAGACCAAGCTGCTGTTTGAGGCTTTTCAGCAGGAGAACCCCGAGGGTCCAACTAGACTCCGGAAACATCCCACCACACTAATGAGAGGTGATGTTAATCCCTCTGTGCTGGAGCGCACCTGTAGTCTAGAGAGGTTTTCCCTGGAAAGGTCCCTCAGGCTTCACGAGTCTGAAACCTCTGAGAAGATAGAGAAAAGTCCTGAATACCTGAGATCCAAAAGCCCAACTGGGGGTTCACGAGACAAAACACGCTTGTCCCCTTACGCAAAACAAGACAAGCATCTACGCCTGTGCAGAAGCATGGACTCCATTAGCTCGGATGTTTCCACGTCCGCTGCTGAGGCGAGGAGCAAAACCAGGGAGGGACGAGAATCTCCGATCCTCCAGCGAAACCCCTTCTTCAAGTTGCGTCCAGCCCTGGCTCTGCAGCCGGAGGTGGAGAAGGACATCCGACAGGCCCGAGAGAGAGAGGAGGAGCTTCGCAGACAGAGGTGCACTCTGTACGGAGAGGACAGGTCGAGCAGCCAGGACGAGGAGAAGTCAGGAGTCACAAAGACGCTTGTAGCAGGTGAGTGTGAAGGGGACATGTCCACCCTGCACATCAGGGATGGAGGACATGTAGCTCAGTCCTGAGGTTCATGTCCTCCATCATACTTTCACTATCCAACATGTCAAAAGGTAAATATTATACATTTAAAGATACGACTATCTGACAACTATGTAAAGACTTGTAAAGTGATGATTAGTCGTACACACAATGCTGTGTTGGTCATGTTACTTGATTATGAACCAAGGAGGTTAATTTGTTTAACTTCAACACTTCGCAAACAACTACTTCAGTAAAAACTTAATTTGATCGTGTGATAAACGTTACTAAACTTTTGAAGACAAACTAATTAAGAGTTTAAAGAAGTCATCAGGTTGAAAGGATGCGTCACGTCAGCCCCAGTACGTGTCATCGCAGTCTCACTTAGATCTTTATCCAGAGCACATCTCAGCCTTCTGACACTCGGCCTCAGCACTTTAATGAATGCCTCTCCACATTAGCCTCACACCGCGTTATCCACGCAGTCTTATCGACAACTTAGTGTCAACTGTGTCCCTGATGGTTAAGGGCACGTCGCTCTCCTGTGAGTCAGCACATGCCGGTGGGCTAAGTGCCAGCGTGAGGGCTGCTGTGTGCGCTCCAGCTCGAACCAGGGGCCGGTTGTCGTCCTGCAGAAAAGACCAAGGACGGGAAACGGTGGCTGCGTCTCATTGAAATGCGTCGTCTGCTGCGGCTGCCTCTGAACCCTGCAGCAGAGCTTTAGGACCTGAGTCAACCGAGCACTCAGCCGGGCAGCTTGTCATTATGTGGCACCGTGTTCGTGTTGTGACTGGCTCGATAACCATGTGTGTGTGTCGACTCGAGGTGAAGAGGAGGAAGTTGCATGCGACAGCGAAGCAAAGCGTCCGGGCTAAACCACAGGAAATGACACATCCTCCAGGATGAAGTGTTCAGTGTTGTCCCGACCGTCCACGACACTGAACGTGTGGCACCAATACACGGTGGTGACTCCACACGCGACATCCAGTGACTTTTAACACGGAAAATATCACAACGATGACGTCAATTGTACTGTGAATAAATATTGAATGTTCCCTACTGACGTGTGAAATGAGAAATGACAAACAACACAGTACAATGAAGAGCACAGATGCCAACAAGGTTTTTCTCCTCGAGCCGTTATGGCTGTTTACACCAGGGTGTTCATAGTGTGGCACAGAACCGGTGTCAGGAGCCAACTAAGATATTTGCCAATTTGGTTATTCAGGGCTTTTCCTCTCCTGCACATCTTCAGTGAGTCACACAGGAGAAGTTCTAACAGGGTTAATAGTGTTAAAGATTCTATATGAACCCAAACTAAGAGCTTTTACTAAACAAGAACCTTTGGTGTTCAAACCTAATGAAACTGTAACTGAAAACTCAATCTAATAATAATGATACAAAGAGGGAAATTATTTCCTCATTTTCCTTTTGCTCAATTTGCTAGGATTATGTTTAATAAGAGCCTGATAGCAGATGTTTAAATGACCAGTCGCTGTGAAGAGATTATTAAATTTGCACTGAGGGTGAAAAACAAGAGTAAATAGCAGAATAGCTGCAGTATCATTATCTCAGAAGATGATTTTTGGCTGAGCTATGCAAAACTTTCCTGGAGCTACTTTATCAACAGAAGGTCGACACAGTGGATGCACTTTTTTTAAAACCCCCACAAAATAATTTACTGTGAAACACGACTGGACTTGGGAGTAAGGCTGAAGTTACTGGGGGAATTGAGCCAGAAACATTAAAGCAAAAAATGAGGTTTGGTCTAATTATGTGTGAGAAATGATAAATTATTTAAAATCTTGTGTTTTTTTTATTCATATCATCCGTCTCACTGCTACTTCCTGTCCTGCAGACGTCAGGAAACAGTCCAGGGGGAAACTGGAGCGCGTCTGGCCACCGCCCTCCAGGAAAGACCAGCAGAAATCGGAGCAGTCGCAGGTGATGTGTCAACTGCAAATGTGTTTTGTGCACAGAACTGGTCGGATCCCAGCGTGTTCGCATGTGTGTTGATATTCTGACCAGTTCAGGGTCACGGTAACGTTTCTGTCGGCATCTTCACCGGATCCAGAATAAAGTTTCAACTTCAAATTGAGTTTTTTATTTCTTGCTGTAATTTCGCAGCTTTCTAAACCAGATCGACAGACTTGAATTAATCTGAAATACGTGGATTAGTGCAGTTCTGAAATTGAGCTTGTGAATTCTTTACATTCTTTGCAGTTTCTATTTAATTCAAATTCAGAGAGACACAAGAACAAGGAGCTGATCTGCGTCTTCATCTTCTAAAGCCTGCTCCTTCCTCTAATCCCACAGCAGGAGCCAAAGGTTCAGCGAGCCGGAGGTCAGAAGGCTCCTCTGTGGCAGCGCTGGGAGTCCGGCCAGATCAACGGGGAACAGCCGTCACAGGAAAACACCTGAACCTGGACGTCCTGTTGCTGCAACACTTCACATATCTACCACGCTAGAGCTGCACCTACAGGAAGAGGAATCAATAGAACCAACAATCTTACAGTAGTTACAGCTAACAAATAAAAAGTCTGGCTCTTTTATCTCTGCTTTGTATCTTGTGTCAAATATGCTTTTTTTTAATATCTTATAGCACTGTTTTATTCAGCAGTTAAAAATAAAGACAATCTTCAGTCATAAATTGTCTCTTTTATTCTCTGTGAATTGAGTTTTACTGTGATCATTTCAATAAACAGTTCAATATACAGTTTCAACCTCGAGATTAAAAGTGCTCTGATGGGAATTCTCGCAAAGGTCACACACTCGTGAAGTCTGTCTTTCATTACCACTCAGAGTATAAGTAAACATGTTAAATTTAATTGATACTTCATATAGGAAATACATTTTTTTTAGATTTTCTTCTTATAAAACCTACCAATAAATATTAATTCATATTTAAAACCATGCATCCATCCAGTGTGAATTGGATTTTGTATTATCTACCAGCAGAGGTCAGTATAGCCTCAGAGACCAAGAGGGAATATTCCACTGTGTCCTTCAAGACCTGATAATGGGAATTAAATTGTTTGTTCAAAGTTTGAAAGCACTGCCGATCATTATTACTATTATTATTAATGTAAATTATTCAAAACCCAGATCCTTAAACCTAAACCTGTAACATAAGATCAGATCATCATTGAAACATCCTGCAAAAAACATTGTTTATTGAATATTGAAAACATCTTAAGCTTGTTTTATGTGGAAGGTTCTGTGTCGACTTCTCCACCTCCAGTAAATAACGTTATTAACTACTAGAGGTTCTGTTTTGTTCCATTTCAGTGAAGGGAAGTAAATGTTGGAATGGACCACACATCCCACTGTTCATCTCAAACTGGGACTCATGAGGAAACAGAACTGGGACACCTTTGAACTGTCAAGTGCTTTGTTCTCACACCGGCTCATTGGAACGTTCTCTGGAGGTTTTACCACAGGGCGCTGGCAGGAGAAACTCCAGAGAAGGTCTGGAGCTTCTCACTCGGACATTTGGTTTCTCACGTACAGCTCCTCTGGAGAACTTCAGGAGACAATCCAGAGCTCTGAAAGCAGCTTCATACGAATGTTCATGAATGTCGCTATCAAACAAACACACAAAAACTATATAAGAAGGTGCAGCAGTTATGTAGCAGCTGTAATCTGTTGCTTCACATATCCATTTACACCAGGGTGGAGAAAAGCTTTCTTTAAAAGCTCGTCTGCGTCATTTCCTGCAGTAACATGGGGGGTGGGGGGGTAATATCTATCTGTGCGTCCTTCATGACGATTCACATGTTCAGAACACGAACAAAACAGAAAACACCAACAACACCTCAATGACACGAGTCTCCCGGAGCTGCTATCTTTTCTCTAAGTGCACTCGAATGACGGGGAGCTTGTTTATGAGGAGCAGAGCTGCCGTGGGACAGACTTTCACAAAGACGACGCGAGGTAGAGACCAATCTGTCCAGGAAACGAAGCTCAAGGCTGCGTGATGTTCCCACATTTCATCTCCATGGTTTCACTTTACACAGTCTCTGGGTTTCACTCAGTCTTCAGCTGTGACAAGGTTCCACAGCTGAAGAGGAACTGGGGCCAAACACAAGAAGACACTGTCTGTGATATGACTGAATCCCATCCTGCCCTGAGTTCATCCAACACCATGACAGAGCTCTGTGAGGGGGTGCTGAGGAGAGAGTGTGACGGCTCTGACGTCATCACTTCTTCAGGGCGGGGGGGCGGGGGGGTGCTGCTGGAGTCGGTTCTGCACCAGCGGCAACAACCTGAACCCAACGGAGCGATGCTGGATGACTCATTCCTCCCACCCACACCACTTCCTGTCGTCAGGACTCGTCATCAAGAAACTCGTCTTCCTCGTCTCTAAACGAATCCCTTCCACATAATCCACAGAGAAGGGAAGTCACACGTCGACGTGTTGGACAGAAGACAAGTGAAGTTACAGCAGAGATCTGGGGACAGACTGAGCAGGAAGTTGTTGACTCACATGAAAACAAACTGAGAATGAGAAGAGATGTAACAGCTTGTAGAAAGATCAAATAGCAGATCAAAGTAATGGATCAATGATTGTAATAGATCAAAGTTATGGATCAATGATTGTAATAGATCAAAGTTATGGATCAATGCTTGTAATAGATCAAAGTAATGGATCAATGCTTGTAATAGATCAAAGTTATGTTACTTTATGTTACTTAAAATCTGTTCTTTTATATGAATTACATTTGAACATTGTTTATATTTTTATCTATTTTGTATGTAAAGCACTTTGAGCTGCATTTCTTGTATGAAAGGTGCTACACAAATAAAGTTTATTATCATTACTATTAACTGTGTAGAACAGTTTGCTCTTGTTTATTAAGTCTGTAACAATAAATCTGATTCTGATAGATCTTTCAGCTTTTTACTTACTGAATATTAAATAATGACATGAAGAGACGGAGGATTTAATGAAGAGTGAGTTCAAAATAATATAAAAACAACATTTGCTAGATGACGGGTGCAGCTGACGGAGACGTTACTCCAGTTCATCGAACGGATGAGTTGCATCATCTAAAGAAATCCCCCCCCCCCCCCCCGATGTGTGTTTATATAAAGTCTCATCTTCTCATTCCACAGAGGACGTGTTGTGGCTGTTGTGTGGAATGAATGAATAGACAGTGAGAGCATGAGGTAAGAGCAGAGTGGACACACCCTGGTAAGTTCAACCATTGTCCTCAACAAACCCTTCTTTCCCCTTTCCACTCCCTCCTCCTCCTCCGCCTGTTTCTGCACAATGAAAACTCACTTGTCTCGTTCCATGATGCCACGTTACGACACAGTCACATAAATCAGTCACGTCCTTTTGTCTCAGGTTTTCTATTTTCACTCTTTCCGTGGAGCACAAGGATTTTCTTATTCTGATGGCGTCAAACAAACAGTATGTTAGAGGAGAGCCTCCGATAAACAATAACGAAAAAGAAAAATGTGCAGCAGAAAACATCCCCCGTAATAAAAGGAAACTTTGCTCCAGGGAAACCAAACCTTTGACCTTTGTGACCTGCCGTGGATCAAGGGTCAAATCATCACCAGTTGGACATTTTAAATGTTTAACAACTGACTCCGACATTTGTGTTCTCAACATTCATCCCCTCAGGAAAATGCCTGGACTTTCAGTGCTCGTCTGAAAGGAGCTTTATTTATAATAGTCATAAATAACTCTTTGTCTACAGCAATAATAATCAGCTCTTTGCCGGCTCGTCGTCGGCTTCAGGAGAACCGAGGCGCCACCAGATTGAACGTGCACATGTTGTTTACATCATCACTACAACAGAGAAAGATTTATGGAACGGGTTTGACCCTCTGTTGCTGCTAATGAACAATAACAACATCGGGTGACAGTGAGAAACAAGCCGAGAGAATCATCCGTCAGATTCAGAGATTTGATGAATATGAACCCTGGCTCCGTCAGAAATGGAAAAATCAGAGGGAAGAATACAGTAACTCTCTCTTCTGATGATCAATCTGGGTGGAAGTCAGAGTTAAAGCCTGAAGCAGCTTGAAAACACATTATTTATATAATCCTGCATGGAAATATCAAACTGTTTGTGAGTTTTCAGGTCGGCGCCGGTTGAGCAGGGTGATCTCAGGTCTCAGGGACGTCAGCGGTCACACTGGGATAAATCCTTCTTCCAAATTAGATCCTAATCTTCCACATTTCTCTTCCATCGCTGGGCCGCTGGGCCAGGCCCGCTGGCTCCGAGCCTCCGGGGGGGGGGGGGGGGGGGGGGGGGCGCTCCCTCTGAGTTAAGCCCTTTCAGCCAAATATTCAAAAGCCCTTTTTGTACGGTTTCCCTCTCACGGCCGCTGCTGAGCCGCCTCCCGTTCTATTTCTGGATTTAAAGGAGTGACAGTATTCTCACTCGACTCATAAGAAAATCCCTTCAGTCCAACGTGTGGAGCCGACTGGGCTCAGGATGCAGTCATTACATTAAAGTGAAGATCACATCCTGGGTGGATGTGAAACGGAAAGAGAGATAAAAGTCGTACGAGGACGACAACAACAACAACAACAACTTCACTGAGTTACTGCCCATAACTGAAAGATTACAGAGTCAAACTGTGACAACACATTAGTCAGAGGTTTGTTATTTAATGGAACAGAATTTAATTACCTGAACCGATGGAGATCATGTTTTCATGTGTTTGTTTGTTTGACTTCACAGAAACAACTGAAGGATTTTCCACTGAACTGGGACACGAGTCAGGGAAGAACTTTAACATTCGGTGCGTATCCGCTAAAACTGAGAAGTTTGGAAACGCTGCCGGACGCGACGGGCAGAAACAGAGAAGTTTGGAAACGCTGCCGGACTCGTTTTTAGTTTGAAAACTCCCGACGGGCAGAAACAGAGAAGTTTGGAAACGATGCCGAACCCGTATTTAGTTTGAAAACTCCCGACGGGCAGAAACTGAGAAGTTTGGAAACGCTGCCGGACCCGACGGGCAGAAACAGAGAAGTTTGGAAACGATGCGACTCTCACGACCTCCTGCTGACTTGATTTTCAGCTGTTGCTCATGAATAAAGTGTAATTAGTTTACATCCCTAATGCCAAGTGTGAAATAACGCTTCTCATAGTTTTGGAAGTACTGCAACAAATATTACAAAACGAAGAAATTACAAAAGGAAAACCGGAGTGTCCCATGTGACATGTAGGTGGCGCTCTGAGGGATTACACACTAAAGCCTGCACAGTGTAGGAGATGTAACAATGCTGATTGTCTACTCACAATATATAATCTGTGTGACGGGGGTTTAGAGCGGTTGAACCACGCTGTGTGTACGAGGGAGGAGAGATTATCGACTCCACCACATCTGCTTGTGTTCCTGCTGCAGAATACAAGCAGTGTCGTCGCAGGAGAGGAGCGAGGAGTCGTCATGGCGGAGAACAACAACACAGCCGGTGCTGCCGGTGCTGCCAGGGCTGCCCCGGCTGAACCTGAGCGGCCAGGACACTGTGCCACTGTCACGCTGCGGGAACAAGGGGGAAACTGGGGCATCTATATCTGCACCACCCTGTGATTATGAAAAGATTACGCAACCGCACAGCATGCTTTACATAACCAGGCTTACATAACATCCCCGCACTCCTTCTGTTTACACCCTTTGTTCCCAAATTGAAGCATTTAATTGCCCCCCCCCCCCCCCCCATGACATCTGCCTGGAACCCAATCAACTGTGTGATGTGGCTCCGACACTTCATCTCGACCCCATGCTGTGTTTTACATCCTCAGAGTCACTGGGAGCTCACTTTATTATTATTTAACTCACACTGTGACGCGGATGTAAATCTGAGCGTGAACGAGGTGGATGGTGTTTTTACACATGTAACTTATTATGGGATGTGCACCGAGTTATTAGAAGTGACAGGATATTTACAGTATATATATTCATATAAGTGTTCCCTATAATTCCTTGGCTTTAATTGATTGGATTTGTAAAGTTTGACTTTCTTCAGTGGACTTTATTATCAAGGAGGAGAAGAGGATCAGAAACTGAAACGGTTTATTTCAGGATACCTTTCTGATTTATTCTTATCTTTTAAGATAATATTGAAACAAATGAATAAACAATAAAATATGTATATATGTACAATATATGCACTGTGTGAATGTGTGTGTGTGCCAATAAACTGTACTGTTAAACACTGAGTGGTCATCAAGACATCAAGACCTTAAATATGTATATATACACACACACACACACACACACACATCTATGTATGACTGTGTGTGTAACTATTGCTAATATACTCATGTCCATAAGCTTTAGTCATATTATCACATTTAAATCTCTACTTTAATAAGTTCTATACGAGTTGGGGGATAAATGTGGTCATAAAGCATCGTTCTTCATTCTGTGGCTGAAACAACTGTTGATTTACCAACAGATATTTATTCAAAAATAAAGAGCAGCTTGAATTTTTAGTATTTTGTCTCTTTTTTTTATTAATACAGTTCATTATAAATATATATGGAGGATATGTTTTGTCAGGACGACAAAAGAAAATATCTTAAAATATTTCTAACACTGAGAAGGATCTTGCTTTTTGTTTCCCTATTCATAAAATGTAATATTTGAAGAACAACAGCGAGGTCATCGGGCTGCTCTGAATTCTGGGTAAACAGGAGAAAACAAAACAAGCCTCTCATCATTATGTCCCAGGAAGTCTCTCGACCCTGCTGCTGCTGATGTTGACGGATGAAAACCTCCAGTTACTTTATTTCTGCTCCATTATAATCAGATTTCTGAAATTGTGCCTGTTTCCGCTGTTTGCTTGTTGTATATTTTCCTGTTATTCTGATGAATCCTTCCACAGTCTCCAGGGACACGTCCTCTGCAATATACGTAATCTGATTTATGAGCATTTCATAAGCCAGCCACCCCCCCACCACCGCCACCGCCACCGCCTCGCCCCCCCCTCCCTCCCTCCCTCAGAAGCGGTTGCTCTGGAAACGGCGTGACGTGTTTTTCGCAGCCCAGGAATAGAAGCGTGAGGAGGGAAGCGGGTCTGAGGCTCCTGGCTGCTGCTTCCCAGTCGGTCGGAGGGGCTCTGTGAATGTTTCCCTCCTGTGATGTGGGTCGGAGGTCGCTGCTCCGGTGATGCTGAGGCAGACGGCGAAGGGTCCGTGTTGTGAAAGCATCACCGGGCGGCCGGAGGCTGAGGCGGCGAGCTGAGGGACGACCGAACTGTTCTGTGGTGCAGAGCGACAACAAATGATCAATAAACACACACAGACACACACAGACACAGACACACACACTCTGCTTGTTATGAAACAACCTGCCCCCCCCCCCCCCCCCCCCCTCTCTCCTCCCTTCCAGGTCAAACAAACTGAGTCATAGCCTATTTATAGATCCCGCAATACATCTCTCATGTGTACGAGCCCTGGATGGAGGCTGTGATGCAGCTGTGATGATTCAGAACATGAGCACAGCTTCTCTTTTTAACTGCAGTTTTCTTAGTCATCAGACAAACAAAGCATATTTACCCTGGAAGCTCATTCTCCTTGTTTTAGGTCTGGATGTGAAAACATACAGAGAACAGAACGAGTTTGTTTACTTCAGTTACATGAAAAGATCGACTCCACCAGGAATAAATCACCTTATATCTTTTATTGTGTTGTCACCTCAGGACACAGCTGCTGTGCATGACAAGAGCTCCCAAATCTGTTTGTTACCCTTATTAGTATTATTATTATAATATCACATAATTGTACCAGACTCATTTATACATCCTTCCATGCACACACACTAACACACACGACCCACAACACACACTGACACACACACACGACCCTTCTGTTGTGCATATTGTCTATTTCCCTGTCAATTATTTACTTATGTAATTTTATTTTATGGATCTTTTTGTTTTTTGTTTGCCAACTCGTCTTCTACACCCGACCCTTGTCTATTTCGTTATTGCTCAAAACGAGTAGTGCAAGTATCTAAAGCAGCAGAAAGTATTTGTAGAAAGAGACAGAACTGAGACCAAAGAGGAAGGAGGGTAAACTGCTGACGTGGTGTCAGGAAAAAAGTTATGAAAAATTGATTATGAAACTCCATAATCAAGCGATATCAAATATTACTGTGCTCCCCTGATCTTTGTTAGATAACGTTACACGGCAGGTGAAACGGGGCCAAAGCCGGCGTGTAGCTCGATGCTGCAAACTGTGTCACTGCCGAGGGATTTTCTTCTAATCCGTAGTAAAGTAAATGGGACAAATGCTCATTTAAGAGCACATCATACTGCAATTAGCAGGGGGGGGGGGGGGGGGGGGGGGGACAGAGGAGGAGAGGATGTGTAAATGAAACACAGAAGCTGGAGAGAGGATCCCAGGCTCTTCAAACAGGTGGCGCTCGGCTGATGGCCACGGGCGTGACCTCCTTCCGGCGGCGTCCAACTGTGTCAGCGGGTTGACGGCCACCTCCCGTCCCTGCCCTCCTCTCTGCAGACTCCCCCCCCCGCCCCGCCCCTGAGCTCTGCTTCAGTGTATTTTAAGCTCCTGCAGGGATCTTTACGTAACGCTCCTCTTCCCGTCAACTCGGGCTAACACCTTCCCACTTATCTGTCCGACTCCCCGCGCCTCCTCCTGTGAGGCCGGTCAGCTGGTGTGAAGTGATGTCGGCAGTCTGGTCTGTGCCAGCGACTTGGCAGGAACAGGGCCCAGATATTTATATCCATCCTGCTGCAGATAGAATCCTCCAGAGAGAACATGAATTATGAAGAAAGGCAGGAAGCAGAGATGATCCCTGTGAAATCCCTGTTTAAAGCTGCATCCACACGTCACAGGTGGAGATTAACGGTGAATTCATAATGAGACGGGATTTAGTCATTACTCTAAACTATGAGCATTCACACATATATTGTAAAACTTTGAGAGGAAAACCAACATCAGATATTGTCGGTGCCTTTGCTGATATTTAAAGTTGCATGTTTCTCTCTTTGTCCTGAATTCGACTCTGAACTCTTCATCTTTTATCATCATCCTGTAAACACTTCCTCATATTTTCATTCACGTGTTTCCCGCTTTCAACGTGACTGGATCTCACGTTCATGTTTGTGAGCTCCCCCCCGAGACCCGAGATGTTTTTCCACCATTCCACATATTTCTGGTCTCCGCAGGTCAAAGCTTCGAGGTGAATCCTTAAGAGCCTCGGAGAGAATGTGAGGAATTCAGCTCGAACCGGTTGAACTCATGTGCTTCCTTTCAACTTTGTTGTTTTCCTCCCAAGTCACTTGACTGCAACTCGTCCTCAGTGACATGCGGACACTCGTGTGTGGGAGCAGATGGGAAATGCACATGCGACGATACGTGTATATACAAACTGAAGAATGTCGAAAACCCACAGTCGACGTACGTCTCATCACTTTAAATCAGACAAAACACCGAAGGAGCCCGAGGCTGAAGCACTTTCTCAAGTCGATGTGTAACACGCTCCTGTTTCAAAAGCTGAACCGTCAGCCAGATGTATGTTGCAACTCACTTCCTGTTGCATAAAGCAAACTGACTACTGCGATTGTGAAACTGTCTCAATTCAACGCCAGAAACAACAATCAGCTAATTTAAATCCTCTAATCTTTCATTTTTTCAGATTTACGGAGAAGTAAGTGATCGTTAAAATGAAAAGTGGCTCCCATGAATAAATCTCCCTATAATAAAACCTTCCCTTATCGATGTAGGAGCGAAGGGTTGAGCAATAAAAATCTATAGTTATTCAACTTTTAGCAACAGCAGTATAACAAAGTTCCATATTTATCTTTTATCGTCCAAAACAGTGAAAGCACAATTGATCTGTTTGTCAAAAAGACGAGTTTAAAACCACAACAGAGCAAAGATCAGTGTTTAAACTTCAAACATATAATAATATGAGGAACTCTAATTGATTCTAATAAATAGTAAAAAACGTGACAGTTTGAAAAGCTATTGAAACGCTGAGGAACAATAAGGGAAGTGTTTGACATTTGGGGAAATGCACGCACACACACACAAACACACACACAGACACACACTCTCTCTGAGATTTAGATGAGAAGACGAACGATAACACTACAGCCAGCAGACAGGTAGCTTAGCTTAGCATAAAGACTGCAAACAGGTGTAAAGAGCTAGCCCCGACTCTGTCCAAAACAGTAATAATTCTTGCGAGTGAAATGAATCCGGTTATGGTCTGTTGCTGTGTCAGAGGAGGTGGGAGGCAGATTGTGAAACCTTCAGGGTTACGGACCCAAGCAGCCTGAGAATGGTGTCAGACGTGTCGTATAACTTCCCCCGTTGTAAACAAGTGTGTTTGTGCGGCGGCAGAGAAACAAGAAAACACACGCAAATAGAAAAAAAACACATGTGTAAATTTAGAAAAACATCTTCATGAATTTGACGACACACACGTGCAGAAAGAAAGTCACAACAACATTTGTGGCGTTGCTGAAGTCTGATACTCGTCAGTGGAGATGGAACTTCACAGGCAGCAGGGTTCCTCACTTATTCCAAATGTTTAAATACTGAACATATTGTGTGTCCAAATTCAACACTACACTTCCTTGGGCCCTTAACAACACACAAGAGACGTGGTAAACCGATCTTTTTAAGATGTTCGTCCCACCTACAGACGGAGATTTCCCACGAACGTCGTCTCTCAGCCTTGTGATCGCGTCACGGACAGAAACTAATTACAAGTGAAAGGATCTAATCAGAGGCAGAAGGTCTGTTGTGTAACAATGAAAATTACCCACGAACAAAGTCTTGTTCAGCGGCTCTACTGTACTGGGACTGTACAGGCAGGGGCCCCTGTGTCTATCAGCGGTGGCCAAACAGTGAGGGGGCAAAGGGCCGAGGAGGGAATCTCACCATCAGCCTGAGCACATTTACTCAGGAGATTTACATGAGTGATATGATCGAGTGCGTTCGGTCCGTCGTCTCCTGCATCAGCACTAAAGTGTTCGGGGGGGGGGGGGGGGGGGGGGTCAGCTGAGGCCGAAGCCCTCGTGTGGCACAGAGTCAAGCGTCGTCCTCACACTCAGGTGCAGGTCGACGACACACACAAACACAAACACACACACACACACACACAGTCCGGTGCTGTCTCACTAAGCCAGCGTCTCCGCAGAGGACCAGTCACACGCCAGGGTAACGATGAGTCACACGTTGTGTAACGCTCAGGATACGACTCTGATAAACTGTGATAAACCCACACATGGGGTTTTAGACATGCTACCTGCCGTTTGAACTGTTGTGTGTTGTATTCATTGTGCAGCGATGTGTGCCGTGAAGTATTCGTGTACGTATCTGTGACATATTACATAACTTTGCAGGGTTTGCCGCAGTAGCTCTCCAGACAGCAGCTGTCTGAATCTCCGTGTTGCCTTAAAGGCAGCGTTTACAGCTCCTGATCATTTCCTGGAAAGAAACGATTATGCTGCTGTATAGAAAAGTTCCAGGAAAAGATTTAAGTGAAATATGACTTTGTGGGGAAGAGGAGATAAAGTTTGAATCAGACACTTTGTGTGAATAAGTTCCTGAAAGCTGCTACATGACCGGATTAACCTGTTGGGGCCTCGGCACAAAAAGATCCCATTGGGTGAAACAAGTTCTTGTACAGTGAAATATTTAGTAGAACTTTGTGTTAATTTGATGAAATACTTTATCATGTCACAGAGCAAAGTAGAAAATAATAACGCTTGTATCTTTCAAGGTCCCAGTACCTCACTGTGGTGGATTTTGTATTAATGTGGTGCAATGTTAACTGCAAAATCAGCAGTTTCTCCTTCAAAGAAAATACATAAATGACAATTAAGCATGTTTAAGCATATGTGTATATGAACTGTGCATGGACAAAACGTATACTCCAGACAAACGACACCATGTGTTGTGCAAACAGTTGATTTATTAGCTCTAGTAGCTACTAGTTCGATTTATAATGAGCCAAATTTTCTGAATTTCCATTGACAGAATTCATCAATGATTCTCATTAATTTAGTAAAGTCATTGAAGCAGACTTTCTTTTTAGTCGGGCTTTTAATTTAATTAAAATGTATTAAATATTTACTTAATTGCTTTCTCTGAATTGTTTTCACTTGAATACCCTATTTTTTTTTTAATCTTTTGATGATTTGACTTATTCCCCATTTACCTTTAACCCTATTTATATCTTTCAGTATTTCATTATCTTATATTTACTATTTAATCTCTTTTGACCTGTTTCCTCATTTCAAAGTTAGGAGATTTACAACAGCAGCTCCTCGGCTGTTAACGTTTCTGTTGCTGGACCTGGATGTGGATGGTATCGCTTTTATTGTTTTTATTCTTTAAGCCTCTGTGTCACACACATAAATCAGATCGAGCTTCATCTCATCCAGGTTCTGAGGAGAATAAACCTCCTTCAGGCACATTTTTGTTCTGTAACCTTCTCAGTAATTAGAATCTTCACAGCAGGACTCGAGGCTTCAGACCATAAACATCTATAAAAACATGTCTGACTCTGTTTACACCTGAGACAGAAGCAGAGACGCAACATTATCCAAGTGTTGATCCTGTCTGAGAGGGAGGGAGGGAGGTCAGATGATGATGATGATGATGATGATGAAGATGATGACTGATGTTGTGAAAGCTGATACGAGCTGTGGATGGCGGAGGGAAGGGGGGAGGGGTAAGGGGGGGGGGGTCCACTTCAGGGAGGGCGGACCCAGAAACCCTCACACACAACCCGGTTCACGTGGGGACACACACCGTCCTGAGCTGAACTGCACGTTACAAATAGGAGCTGCGACATTCCAAGTGGAGCAGAGTGGAGCTGCGCAACACCGGAGGTATTACGCAGGCACGGCGCAGTGGATGTGCGCCATCGAACCAGAGAGGAGGACACAGGGACGCGCTCCGGCTCGTGCGTAAAGACGCAGAGAAACACGCATCATTCATCACAGGTACGTCTATTTTAATACTTTTACCGAATTCAGAACATGGCGCTAAATGAAGGAAAACGTTCAACAAATCATCGTAGAACTTTTAATATTTAACTCTTATATTATAACAGCTGCTCCCTCGGGAGTTGTTTAGACAGATGGTCCGATGTGATCCAGGCTGACGAGGTTTCAACTTTCTGTTCATTCGCTTAAAAAAGTTGTTGTTTAATTTTATGAAAGTATAAGTAAAGTAAACCAAGACACAAGTTGAAACTTTCCCCGAGAACAAGGTCAGATTCACTGTGAATGTGAAAGTAAGAGATAAATGGAGGTTAAGTGATGCTGAGTGGAGACGATACTTTTAATATTCAACATTTAACAAGTGAAAACAGTCCGGAATCATTTAACTGGGATTAACACACAACGTGAAAAGCCTTAAAATAGAAGTAAAGGTCTGAAACTAGACTAAATACAAATGTAGGTCAAGATCTGAACGAGTCAAAATGAAACTGAAATGTATGAATCTTCTCGTGTTTAAAAAGCTGCAGTTTGCTTCACGTTAGAACCTGAAAAGTGTGTTGGGCTGGTTGGTTTTGTTATTACAACACACACTGTCCCATATGTGAGTTTTGTAAGTGTCTCTTTATGGGAGAGATGTAATGGTGTTACATAATCTTGTGTTGTAATGGTCCTTGCATAACCACTAAATCCTTCTCCTTCACTTCCCTGACTCTGGTCATTAGGTGGCACTGTTGCTGCATCGTCTCCTTCCCACAGAGCGACGCGAGCGCTCAGCACCTCACAGCGGTGACACCCTCAGCTGCTCATTCAGCTCTGAGATGTTCGAGGAGGAGTCCCAGCACATGAGGGGGCAGCAGGACGTGGCCGTGCTCCAGACGCTGGAGCCGGCAGCAGCGGCGAGTCCAGCCGGAGGTGGAGAAGGTCGCTCCGGGCCGCTGTCCTTCACAGACGAAGCCGTGTCCATCCTGACCTCCAGCAGCCTGTTGGCCCGCTCCCTACTGGGGCGCAGCTCTGCCATCAAACGCAAGGAGAGCCCCTCTTCCAGCATCCGGCGCAAGCGCGAGTTCATCCCCCACGAGAAGAAGGACGACGGCTACTGGGACAAGAGGAAGAAGAACAACGAGGCGGCGAAGCGCTCGAGGGAGAAGCGGCGTGTGAACGATATGGTCCTGGAGAGTCGAGTTCTGGCTCTGCTGGAGGAAAACGCTCGTCTCAGGGCAGAGCTCTTGGCTCTGAAGTTCCGCTTCGGCCTGGTCAAAGACCCGTCCAACGCTCCCATCATGCCCCTCACCACAACTTCTCAGCACAACACTCAGACCTTGACTCCTCACTATCACCTCCACAGTGGGGACGGAGGCCACCACAGCTCCTCAGCCTCACACAGCAGCCACCAGACGGGCCAGCTGAGCACCCGAGGCTCCAGGGACGCTGGTCACATGTCGGAGGACTCTGGATTCTCTACGCCCGGTGGGTCCAGCGTGGGCAGCCCGATCTTCTTTGAAGACCGGCTCAGCGATCACGGGAAATTATCACCACACAGGGCAGAGGAGCTGGGCTACGACCTTCACCACTCACCTGCCGAAGTCCACCACACAGCGGCACTCACCGGAGGGAAGCCGGACTATGCGGACACCATGAAAAACCTGCCCCACAAGCTGCGTTTCAAGACGACAGGAAGTGGGGACGGGTTCGACGCCGCAGGGGACCACAGCTGTGCCAGACGCAGCCCCACGCTCAAAGGACTGAGTTTAGGGGAGACGGGAGCGGGGCACTGCGCCGGCCCCTGGCTCCAGCAGCTGGACGGGGACGAGGGCCGACGGGGGAGACAGTCCCCTCAGTACAACCCGTCAGCAGCCAGCTACAGCCTCCAGCCTCCAACCACACAAGGACACACACAGGTGGCGTATCCGCAGGGGAACACGCACCTGAAGTCTCAGCTCAACTCTCTGAGCGAGGAGGTGGCTCAGCTGAAGAAGCTGTTCACAGAGCAGCTCATGGCCAAAGTCAACTGAGGACTTTCAGTCTCACTGTAGGTGACCCTGGATTCACAAAGACTCATTAAACTCAACTCTCAAGTCTAATAAATGTGTTGTTTTCATATGTTCTATTCTAATAAATCTCGTAACCTGCTGCCTAACAACTACTGAAGCTCGACAACTACGTCATCATCGTTGCTCAGACTGTTTCTGTAATCGTGTTAAATGTTAAAACAATCTTTCACACTGTGACGACTACAAACACACAACATGAAGCTGTTTGCATCACAACATCACAACAACTCAAACAGCCTCACTCCATTTAGAGACACAACCGGCTGAGGTGATTCAGGAGACGCATTAAATACAAGAGGAAACTGAGCAGCCGGTTTTCAACACAACGTGGTGTTTGGTCAAATTGGCGGCACATGCAGCGGACGGTAAAAACACCCGGAAATTAAAAAGTGTCGGTTGTTCGTTAACAGAAAACTTTGTTACGTTTGTTTTGTGTGAATCTGCATCGTTTCATTTCAGGAGCAACACTGTAACATGATGTAATGTGATGACTCTGTGTCTCTCTACGTTTTCATATTAAAAACAAATAAATGTGATGGTGTCGACTTCATCATTACTTTAGGAAAACCTGGGGGGGGGGGGGCCTCCTTGACCTTTTCTCATCATGACGGACTTTTAAAGTTGAGACAAAATAAGTGACATCATGAATGTTACCTCAGCTTCGGCTTGAGACTAAAGATTTTAACTTTAAATATGTTTTACTTGAGTTGCAGAGTCAGCATTTTAGGAGACAAGGAGGGTCTGCCACTAACTGAACTGCATTATGGGAACTTTTTCAGAGACTGACCCTGAAGACTGAAGAGTTTAAAAGTGAGAATATGACCAGAGCTGCTTATGAGACTTGAACTCCAGAGAATCTCTGAACTTTCCCAGGACGAAAAAGCAGCCAAACACTTAGGAGACGTAAAGGTCACGAGAGGTTTCAGTGATTGGAGCCGACTGTGGCTGAGCTATAAACAAAAACACGTGATCTCTGCAGCAGATTAAATGAGAAGAAAACAAGAGTCGGCTCAGGAACGTCCACATTGTATTAACTCATATTAACTGAGACACCAAACCAAACATAGCAACCAGTCACTTTCTGTAGCCGACGTCAAAAACATGTCATCCATCAAACTCTTGCTCATAAACGATTCTTTCTCGTCATGAAAGCAAAGTCAAGACCCAAACTTTGAGTTTTATTTATTAATCCTATTTATTTTTACATCTAAGACTGTTTTACAGATAGATCATTTT
Organism: Hippoglossus hippoglossus; assembly: GCF_009819705.1. Classification (NCBI taxonomy): domain Eukaryota; kingdom Metazoa; phylum Chordata; class Actinopteri; order Pleuronectiformes; family Pleuronectidae; genus Hippoglossus; species Hippoglossus hippoglossus. Next base: position 21,437,940 of record NC_047158.1, on the reverse strand, counting down.
ATTCCATTCAATTCATTTATTAAATTATTCACTTTCTCTGAATTGTTTTAAAACACATCTATTCTTTTCACATCTATTTTTAAGTTCTGTTAAAAAACATCTAAACCAACAGTGAGAGCAGTAATTAACAGCTGGGAGGACAAAACACAACACAGCACAGTTTCATTCAGTCTTAAGATTCTTGTTCTGCTGAATATTATAATTTAAAAAAAGATTTTGTGAATGTCCATGCTGCTTTGGCGTCAGCAGGGGGCAGCAGAGACAATGCCCTAAATATATCAATGGAGCCACAAAGTCAGTTTCACCATTCACCACAAGATAAGACTCATGGTTCAGGTCATTGAAATCTTCATTGTTCCTGCAGGTAAGTTAGGAGACGATGGTTCCACCTCCAACGAGTGTGCACGTGTATTTTAGATATTTATATGCAGGTGTGTTTGGGAGAAAGTATGAAAAGGTCAATAGAATTTAGAATAAATGAAAATTCACTGTTATATATGTGTCATTATTCCAGGTGGTTATTTTTCTGCTGTGTTGTCATCACCTCATCCCTGATGTTTAGATGCTTATGCATAAAAACTATTGATTCTAGCATTAAATTCTAAAAGTAAAAACCCCGATTCAAGCACAAACGACCTGAGTGAGCAGGCGAAGCTTCCTGTGGCGACACGGAGCTGCAGGTGGAGAGCTCAGAGAAGAGGGGAGCCGGGTTTAATGAAGCTGCTGCTGCTGCTGCAACACGCTGCTGTTACACCACCGGCCTCATCCACATGCATGCACCCTTTAAAAAAAAAAGAGAAAACGCACCCCACTGCATTCCCCCCTTTTTTCCTCCAGTGAAAGGATAAAGCCTGTTGCTAGGCAGGCAGTGTGCCAGTTGCCATGGGAACGCTTGCAGACATAGCTGGAAGGGGGGAAATCGTCGGGTTAGGGTGGGGATAAGGATGGGGCGCAAAAAAAAGAGAGGGAGTGATGCAGAAGGAGTGCGTGAGTGTGTTTTTATGGGGGAGGGGGATCCAAGTTCACGGCCAATGGCTCCGCTCCTTCACTGTTCGTCTCCTCCAGCTACGAGGAGGAAACAAAGAGATGTGAAGGAATGGTGGTTCACGTTTAGTTCAAATTAGAGGCTCCGCATTCCGGGTTCCCCTCGGATGAATGTGATGTCAGGACGCAGTCGAGTGGATTCTGAATGAACCGGAGTCTAAAAATAAAGCAACTCCCACAAAATCTGGAGCCGCAGGAGGAGAATCCAGATATTTATCAAATCAAGAAGAACAAGAGAGTTCAACTGTGATGAAGTGAGTTTAACAACCGTGAAAACACAAGAGGAAATACTTTATACTTCCTCAACAGAGACCACCCACTTTTAAAACGACTCTGGTTCCATCAGTGATGGATTTCTCTTTAATTTTCATACATTTTTCTCCATTGATACATATTTATCTCAAGGGTGAAGGAACGACTTGTGAATTATTACTTTCCCACGACTTCCAGCTTCGTGAATTTAACCTCGTTGTAATGATTTTGACCTTTGGACTGTTTTCCCTCGTCTCTATTAAAAACCCGCACAGCGTGTTAGAAAGAGAAATCACGTTTGTCCTGTGGTGAACGTGATGTAACGCTGAACCACCCGATTATAGGAAACGTTATTTTGGCGTTTTGAACATTTCCATAGTAACAACGAGCTCCACCAATCAGAGACGTCACTTTTACACCTGAGGATTGTGGGTAGTGGAGTATTTCTGTTTGACACTGTGAATAAAACACATTTATCTTCTGAATAAAACATTGTTGCACTATCTCCTGACTTGTGGTGAGTCTACCTTGGATGGTTAAAATATTATGGCTGATAAGCAAAATCTTTATTCAGAAATTTAAGGGATTTTTTACTTCCAGAACAACTGTTGAGTTCTAAATGACTATAAATTAAATAATCTTACTACAAAATATAACCCTACCTTGTATCAATGGCTAATAATAATTACTGAAATATATATATATAAGGAGATGCATCTCTATTGGCTTTAGAAAAATGTGTGATGTGCTTTTGTTTTGAAAATTATTGTATTTTTATGCTTCTGCCTTCAGTTGTATAAAGTTTCTAAGTTCGTTGTACGTGTTATGTAATGTGTGATGATGACTGAATAAAAAAAATCTAAAGAAGCAAATGTGAAAAGTCGTCAACAACCTTCAAGGACAAAACAACACAAAGACAGTTAATGACTCAGCTCCGCAGCACAAACACCAGCGTTACTGTGACGAGCTGAAATGTGGAACAAGCTGGAAAAAACAATGGAGCAGATTTTCCTTCCACACACGGTTTCTCTCCTGGAAAAGACAGAACAGCCTTGAAGAGGAAACGGACACAGAGAACCCGTCGGCAGCGGAGCTCGGCCTCGGAGGCGTCGGTTCAGGCCGTGTTGTCTTCCTGTTGAAAGATGCTCTGTGTCGTACGTCTGCTGAGACACTGAGCAGAGCGGGACCACTGCTGAGCCGGGAGCAGGAGGCCGGGAGATGAGTATCTGACACGTGGAGACGCTCCAGTGACTGTTACAACTGCACAGTGGATGTTATCTACAGATCTGACACTGGATGTGCATGTTCTGCTGTCTGCGGCTAAAAGGGGAGCAGGTGGGAAACTGCATCCATCTATCATCTGCACTGTTTGTTCTTTAAGGAACAAGATACAGACACAACCACTAACTCAGACGTGGGCAGAACATGCAAACTCCACACAGAGACCCCGGCCCTGCGTAGAAAAACTTTTTAGAAATAGTCAAGAAGCAGAAAGATCTCGTCCAAATCCATTTTCTACGCCCTCCTATGGCGAGCCTCTCTCTGATGTAGTTCCCTGCACGCCAGCGTGAGAGACAAACATTCGACAGTCAGTGAATCTCCTCCGTGCTCCGTCCTGCCGCCGTGACTCACACACATTCCTGCTCGTGATCAAAATGAATCCAAACATGAACCTCAGTTGCACAATCTGCTGAATTCCAACACTATTGAGCCGAAAACATTAAGGTGCAGAAGATTTTTAAATCCACGAAGATAAACCATTTCATGAACCTTCCAGTTTTCTTTGTCCCCACATCACAAGTGGATTATAAGTGATGGGCAACAGCATCAGTAGCAGCAGGTGGATTTAATGTGAGGTTCAGGAAGTGGAAGGTGGATTTTGTTCCTCCTCACGCTGAGGTTTCCTCCTCACGCTAAGCTGAGCTACCTGACGGCTCATCCACCTCCAGATGAGAGAGATGAGCAGGTTCGTCTAATCCGACTCTTGGTTCAGAAGCAAACGAGGGTTTCCCTGAAACTCGTTCCTCCGTCGCGAGGCCAAAGGAAACACACATGGAACAGCTGGATTTCACACAGAAGGTCACATGTGCTTGTTTTGGATGAAGTCGGCGCTGGTTCACAGCTGCAGCCGAGAAAAAACACAGATTCTCTTTCTGTTTGTCAGCTATCGGCCGGTTTCTGTGTTTTCCCCACTTCTCTTATCTGTTTTCATGTTTTTCATGCTGTAACCTTTTCATGGTTATCAATGGCCTTGATGTGACTGAGACTGGCTCTGGGGCTGTGGTCCCTCCCCCCTTCAGGCCTGCTCTCCTCCCCCTGCATCTCCCCTCCTGCAACAGGATTTGAAGGCGAGGAGGGAGAGAGAGGGAGAGAGTGAGAGAGAGAGAGATAGAGAGAGAGGGAGAGAGAGAGAGAGAGAGGGAGGGGGCAAAGCCGAGAGAGAAACAAAAAACGTGACGAGGCACCCAAAGCGTCCTGTTATGCAACAACTGACCTACTAACATAGATTTAGAGACTCGGAGAGCGAAGGAGAGGAAAAGGAAACGCAGAGGGAGGAATAGGAGCAAACATGACATGAGGCGCGCACTGGAAACACGCGGCACCGAGTCCACACTCGCATAAACCTGCACGACTGGCGTTTGGAGCGTGTGCGTGAGAGAGAGAGAGAGAGAGAGAGAGAGAGAGAGAGAGAGAGAGAGTGAAGGCAGCGGCCGGTGCACATCGCGGATTTGTTGGACTCGACCGTCCGGACACTTCTGTGGATCCTGAGGCAAAGAGGTGAGTTCGTGTTGTTGTTATTTGAAATAACTGCGTCAGTACCTTCATGTTCGATGCTCGGTCACGTCTAGAAGACGCACGCTCTTAGGAACATGTTTTTGTTGGTGCGTGTTTGGGTACGCTCCTGCGCCATGAGGGTTTGTTTTGGTGCGTTGTTCTCAATGTCAAAGCGAAGCTGCGTCTTCAGCCGCATCGTGGTGGGTCTGTGAGAGTGTGTGTGTGTGTGTGTGTGTGTGTGTGTGTGTGTGTGTTGGGGGGGGGGGGGGGGGGGGGGCTAAGCCAGAGGTTATGGGATTCCTTTAGAATAAAGAGGTGCGGTGGAAACGCACGGAGGCGAATGTGGATGTGCGTTGGAGCGGTGCCATGGTTGTAATGAGGCTGGGTCAACACATCCGCGCCGCTGGAGGATGGTGCGCGTAACTCTCAGGTTTTACATCACAGGTTGTTGTGCGGCTGCTCGGGGCCACTTGTGGGGCCCCTTCGTCCCAGGGTCGGTTCTTACGCACCTGCTTAATGCAGCCTGACATAAAGAAAGAGTACAGGTATATGTGACTATTATTATTATTATTATTATCATTATTATTATTACACTAGTGTGCAGGTATGTGTGCTGTTTCTATTATTTGTAGTTGTAATATCATTAGTACTACTACTAGTAGTAGTAGTAGTAGTAGTAGTAGTTGTAGTATATTATTACAAAAATATTTGCTGCCAGAATATGTGCTGATTTTATTATTACACAAATCAAGTGTGCAGGTATTTGTGCTGTTTCTATTATTAGGTGTTGTGGTATCAATAGTATTAATAATATGAGCATTAATATTAATATTACGTAATAATTATTAGCAGTAGAATTGGTATATATATATATTTTTTTTAAATCAAGTGTCCTGCAGGTAAATGTCCTGTTTTTATTTTTGGCAATTGACGTTATTATTATTATTCCTCTTTAAAGCTAAAGACAATGTCCCCGGTGCTGTTCAGAGTCAGTTCGGTGTGTGTCGGTGTTGCAGAGGCTCCAGACGGTGACTCACTCCTGCTTGGCTCCGGTTTGGGGGGTTAGTAGGCTAGTCCATGCAGACAAGTGGAAAAATCCCATGCAAACTCCGAGGACACACTTGTGCGTGTCACGTGTAGCAGCTCTCGGTAAAGGTTAACGCGGCTGTGCAGCCCTCAGGCTTTAACCCGTTCGCAGCCGCGCAGTGTGAAGGAGCACAACGCGAGCCGGAGCGCACAGAGCCGCCAGCAGCGACCGAGGCAGCATCATCCGTCCCGTGGCTGCGTGTGGACGGTCAGTGTCTGTGTGTGCGTGCGTGTGTGCGGGTGTGAATCTCGGACTATAGACGGAGCCACAAGCAGAGAGGATGGAGACTGGTGGAGTCGACGCGCTCCGGTGAAGGAGGTGAGGCGCGGATCAGAACATCTGGATCAGATGCGGGTCAGATGTGATCTAGTGAGAGTTCGCGGGACTGTTCGCAGCCTTGGAACCTAGATTCTGAACGTCCTGCTGCCACTGGGGCACGAGGACGCGGGATTTGATCTTTTCTGAGACAGTGGGTGAATTCCGTGGCACAGTCGGATCCACGCAGTCTCCTCGGATGACTGAGGCTCCGATTAAATATGCATGAAGACGATTTGTTAGACAGGGCAACAAAGGAGGCACGCGGGGTAACGTGAATCTCTCGATGTGTCGCTATGTGAATGATGCGTGATTCCGTGTCCAGTGGTTTTACACAAAGACAGAATCTAACATTATGGTCTGTAATTGAACTTGAGGGGTTGTTCCATGTCTGCAGTCTGTGGCTCAGTGACATAACTTAGATTCACTTTGTGGGTTTTATGTGATATTTCACTGTTTTTGGAATAGAAAACTCCTCCTGTCTTTATTCTCATCACCGGCTTTTGTGCTTTACGCGCTGCACGTGGCTCGCCCCCGTCTCCCTCTCCCGCAGCTTTCCTTTAATGGCACGTTTTAATGCATCACGTGCAATAACAGTGTATATTCACAGTATTCACACACACACGCAGCAGCAGCGTGAACATATTTCATATCGTGTTGTGACAGAGTCCGGACAGTGTGTCTCTGCTCAGAGGACATGACTGGCAGCGTCTTTACGCATTGTACGAGTTGCGCACGCCGCGTCTACACAACCTATAGGCCGCGCTGGAGAGGTTATGGAGGTTGCATAATAACTGAATTAGATAATGAAAATGGATTAAAGAAGGGGCAGATTATGCAACCGGCGGAAACCCGTCGTCTGGGGCCGTGCAGCTCTGCGCTCTGCTGCGGAAGGGCCGCCGCCAATTGGCTGGCGCGCACACTGGGTCTCTGTGCCAGCGATGAATGTAGGTCACATTAGCCCGGTGGGGGGGGGGGGGACGAGGCCGGGGAGGTGGAATCAAAACTCCACCAAAATAAATCCTCACCCCGCCATAACAAAGACACTGAGGCAGAACAATAAGATCCAGATTGAATAAAACAACAGTAAATAAAAGGGAGCAAACACAACCTCTCAGAAGTCATTAGCAGAGGATTGCATCACTGCTGTGGACTGTGGAGACAACTGCTCTGTGGTTATCTGAGCCCCTGATTGAAGCCCCCGGGCTGAGTCCGGCTCTACGAAAATAAAAACCAGGAGTTCATGGTCAGAGTCACGGAGCCGTTTCCATCCTGTCCCACTTATGTGGCCTCTTTTACTTTCTCGGGGTTTCCTGGCACATGTAAGAGGAGGAAAGATGAGGGCCGGGCTTTGTTATTGCGCTGTGGTCTGGAGCCAGCAGAGGAGAATTACAGCGTTTAGCAGGCCAAGGCAGAGCATGTGACTGGAGCAACACATGGACTGAGTCACTCGGCCTCTTTTCCCTTTTCCAGAAAGAGGGGCTGATATGAGTGTTCGTGGAACAGGGATCTCGCTCGGATAGGACTCCGCCTTGTAGGCATGTGCACCCCCCCCCCCCTCCTTCTCTTCCTTGATTCTACCTCTCTTTCTTGAGAAGATAGTCAGTCCCCATTTGGATTTCAAGCAGACCCCACCCATGACCCCCAGACCCTGCACCATGTGCCAAACATTGCATTCTTCCCAAGAGGTGGAGGAGAGGTGGGGTGGGGTGGGGGGGTCAACAGTTTCATCATTCCCCTTTTTCTCTGAAGCCAGCCCCTCCTCATTTATTTCAGACCTGCTCCCATTTCCTGAAAATGCTCCACAGAAAACACGTGCAGCGGGTTTGAACCCAGTCCACTGTTTCCAGAGCTCGCTGCCACATTTAGACTCTTGCGGTCGTGTGAGCGAGTGCAAGTTGGATTCCTTTACGTTGCTATCATTCCACAAGTGCCACAGAGGCCTAGTGATGGCACGTGAAGAATACACGATAGACCTGAAAGAGTAATCTAGGTCAAGGCAAAGTGCGCGGAGGAGCGGGGCTGCAACGCAAGGGCAGGTTGGCATGTGTGTTCCTGTGTCCGGGCTGGACAGCGGGTCTGCATCGTAACCCCGTCTTTGCTCAGCCGCCATCGATTCCCCTGCGTTTTCTGCTGCTGTGGCTCTAATCATCTGAGGACAACGTGGATCTATTGTCGTTTTCCACTGACAAAGAGGATTGAGTGAGAAGAATTACAACAGCCCGATGCTGTGAGAGGAGAATCACAACACCCTGTGGATGTGTGTGATTCTGGCTCATTCACATGGTTGAGCAGCCAGGGGGCGGGGGGGGGGGAGGCAGAGCCAAAAGCTGTGGGTTAATTAAACACCAGAGTCTGCTCCTCATGTGTCTCGCTCGTCCCGGCTGCAGGAGAGATGTGCAACATGCGCATTTGGCTGACGTCGATCACGCTGCTTTTGTTACAGAACCTTGTTTTGTCACCAATCCGCCTTCGGCCATGTCGACCCAGCGGTTCACAGAACGTCTGACACGACTGGCTGCCTCCTCTATTTGCCCCTTTTTGTTGCTAGGGGCGACACATTCCTTCTATTGATGCAACACCAACATTGTCGCAATCGCCACTGCCCCCCCCCCCCTCTACAGTGTAATCTCATCTCCATCCCTTTCTTTGTTTTAACTCTCCCTCATCGATTCCCTCCCTTTCCTTTGTCTCCGCTCCACTTGCTCTCACCTCCATCTATATTTAGACAATGCTCTAATTTTTCCACGCCTCATTCCTTCTTCTTTTTTTGTGATCCCGTCTCTTTTTGTGTGTCTCTCCCTCGCTGCCTCACCTCCTCGCAGCTCGGGCTGACCTATATTCCAGCGAGCCGTACAGTAGGAGGCAGCGAGACTTGTGTTTACAGAGAGCAGTCGGTCCACAGTTTCTGGGTCAGTGGGACACGATGAGAGAAAAGTGTCCCAGTCCCTCGTTCTTTCTCTGTCTCAAACTAAAAACCATTCAGCCGAGCAGAGGAGGAAATTCAGACAGATGCACCTGGTTCTCAAAACAAGATGGTGGCAATGTAGTGGAGATCTTAGATTCAAATTTGATTTAATTATTTTCCCAGAATCTGGGCAGGAATCCATATTCACTTTAAGGATACGTCTGTTTCGTTATGTAACGGAGTCAGATCCTGGAGAAGAGCAGAGTAGAACCAATGTTTACATCTTCCCAGATTACGATATTACAAACTATATTTCATTACAATATAATGCTGCTCATGCAGTTTATCCCCAACACACATTTACTTGCACTGGTTGAATGAATGGGATCTACTGTTCGTCTTTATACTAATTATTTCTCTAATAAGATTGAACCTCGTGATATTTGACCAGAGGCAATTCAACATTTTCTGTAACGTCTTCCAAATGTATTACATCTGCTCTTGTCGTCATTCGTGACAAAGACTTTTATTGATTTCTTTAAAACTTCGCTCGCGGCTATGGCAGCGTCTCGCTAAACAATCAGTCATTGGTGTTATGCTCCAATAACAGCAAACTGAAAGCACACCTGTTCAGATCATTATACAGCGCCCCCTGCTGCTTTTACCCTTATAGTTATGAGATTGTGCAACCACCCTCGCGTTTTACCCAAATGTTATCAGCCCGTGTTGTTCTTGCCCCACGTCCCGCCTCCTTTCTTTCCAGGGGCCCTTGACCTATATTTGTCAGTGCCCCACCTCCCCACCTCCCCCCACACCTCCAAATCTCTAGCATCAGTCTCAGCTTCTTTATCCTTGACCTGCTCTGGCTGCTGCCTTTGTCTGCTTATCTGCTCACTCTGCATCATTGATTTCGGCGCTGGGTTATTTTGGCGAAGAATGCTGCCGCATTCCTCTGGGGATGGACACATGGGGGTTGCACAGTTTCTGGATGTGCTTTCCCTCATTGAGGTTTTCCTGAGTCCCACCAGCCGAGCATCTGACTCACCCTGTGTCTGGTCTGGTCCAAATACGCATCTGGCGAAAACCCAAGGGGCTGATTCCTATACGCTCTCTTTGTGCATTCAGCATCTTTGTGACTAACGAAATGTCTGTGGTGCCATGTTTTAAATATTATACGGAGACGTTTCCTACTCTGTGAACTCTGTGCTCACGTTACATCAGAAAAGTCAACATGCCAGGCTGGGGGTCGGGGGTCGCAGGCTGCAGACAGAGCAGATCAATAGGGGGGCCAAAAGGTCAGACGGGGAGGTCTAGTGATCATTCATTGGTTGCCAGGAGCGACGCAGTCAGTAAAAGCCAGACATGACAAATCAGCACCGGAACTGTGGAAATGTGTCTTTGATCAGTCCCCATGTTGAAAGAAAAACAGCATTAGCAGAAACGACTGAAAAGACGTAGTTGTTAAAGCATCATGGAGCAGCAGCGGTTCACATAAATTAACATGATCTCTTCTTTCTGTTTGTGTCTCTGCAGCCTTTCATCTTACAATCAACTGCTAAGAGAGGAGAGACGAGCACGGTGTTCGAGACCGAGAGCGACGCTCCGCAGGACACTGACTCCCCTCCAGTCCTAACTTCACTAAACTGATCAAGAACTTTTGGACCAAACTGGTTCTTGTTTCCGTCGCTGAAGCACCAGTTCAAACTGGTTACCACAAGACAAGAATGGAAAATCTGACTTCAGCACTCAAGAACTCAGCGGAGAACCTCAACTGCCTTGACACCTTCAGTGGTTATGAGGATTCACTTCCCTCTGAATCTCCATCTCGCCTCGGGCGCCATATAAAACCCAAATCCAGCATGAGCTGCAGGCGAAAGCGTGAGTTCATTTCTGACGAGAAGAAGGACGCCTCCTACTGGGAGAAACGTCGCAAGAACAATGAGGCGGCCAAGCGCTCCAGGGAGAAGCGGCGTCTCAATGATATGGTTTTGGAGAACCGTGTCATTGCACTGAACGATGAGAATGTGCGGCTCAAGACAGAACTGCTCCAGTTGAAGCTGCGCTTTGGCATCATAAGCACAGCCTCGTATATTGAGAAGAGCCAGCAGATCGGTGGGGGCAACAACACAGGAACCGGAGGCTCATCCTCCTCCTCCTCTAATCAGTACTACTCCAGTGGTTACTCCAGCGGCTCTCAGATGATGATGACGTCAGATTCCTCCGAAACAGAGCAGTCAGGGCGCAGTGAGAGCCACAGGCAGCTGGTGAAATACTCCCCACGTGGATCCCTGTCCGACATGTCCGACAGCTCCTCCAGGGACAGCCCCGAGCCGCTCCCCTTCGAGATCAAACAGGAAGGGGACAGGCTGGAGATGGACATTGCCAATGGCACCACAACCCAGATCATGTTCAACATCCACCGCGGCCTGGCCTCTGTACCCACTCACCACCAGATCCAGCAGCATTCTCAGGAGCTGGAGGCTGCGTATCACAGCCAACAGCAGCACCTTCAGCAGCAGGAGCCTGTTGCTGCCATCAGCACTGTGAGCCAGGCCGCCCCTCACCCGCCTGCTGCCCAGAGGAGCGTCATCCTGTACGGCTCCAGCAGCGCCTCCTACCCTGTGGACACTGATGTGCTGCCAGCGCAGAAGCAGAGCAGCAGCCCGGGGTTTGTCAGTCGACTGCCCCAGAGCTCCACAGAGACCCTGGCAGAAGTGACGAAGCAGCTCGAGAGGAAGACATTGGACTCCCCTTCATACGAGTTCTCAGACAGCCGCAACGAGGCTGCAGAGAGACAGATGTATCGAGTTTGCCAACTTCCCCAGCAGCACCAGCAGGAGAGCGATTCGTCTGCCGAGCTCCTCCACCAACACATCGAGGGGGTCAACCAATCCCACCTGTACCACCATCTCCAGCAGCCTCAAAATTCATACCTCAGTGCCCAGGACGAGGAGCCGCCTGTGCTCACCTACGAAGGTGGGCCCAGGGATGAGGCCTACTACCAAGGCCCCTCCAGCAAGGACACTTCATCCAGTGATGGAGATCCCCGCAGCTCTGACAAAGAGGCCTCCACGGATGACGACGAGTCCCCCTCCTCATCCTGCTCAGACACGGGCAGCTACCACAACCAACACCTTACCAGCCTCCACCGGCCTGCCTCACCTTTGCCATCCTCCCATGGCTGCTCTCAGGCCCAGGGCCGGGATCCGCACGGGGAGGTGAAGGGCACGGCGCTGCCCCACAAACTCAGACTCAAACACCGGGCGATGAGCACCGGGAGCGGACACTGCTCTGGCCAGGAGTCCCCGACCACGCCTCCCTCTGCCACGCCACCTCCCCTGCCCCAGCATCCCTACTTCTCCCTCACTACACCACAGGACATTACGCGAGAGAGCGCAGGTGGCGTCTGTAAGCAGGCGGGGGAGAAGGAGAGCGGGACAAAGGAGGCGAGTGGACGACGAAACAAGAGACGAGATTAAGGGACACTGACTTTTAGACTCGTCACAAAAGACAGAATTTCCTCTCGAGGAATTACCCTGCCATCATGCCTTTGCCCTTTAATCAAACCCCCTCCTCGAGCCCCTGGGACAAGAAGCTGGGCTTTTTCCACTTTCCTAAACCCCGACGTCACCAAATAGGCTGGACATCTCGTAGGGCTGTAATATATTTGTATATATTGTACAGATTTGTCATTTCTTACATCCTCTCCATACTTACAAGAGCACTTTTGTTTAAGCGACGAGAGGAGGAATGGAACTTCCTGCTTTTCTACTTTTGTCATTAGTAGAAAACATCAGCAAAAGCACATTTCAATCAATTACCAACAAGAATGTGGGAAAGCAACGTTTTGAGCTTTATCAGTGCTATGAATCCGGTACATACCTGACTGTAGACAAACATACACATGTATGGCATCTGCCTTAAACACAATGCAATGCAAACGTACACTGGGGACATCCCCTCGACCAAAGAAGCACCAACACTACAAACTTTAAGTTCCACACCTCCTCCCGGACCCTACCTCTACCAACCCTTTCCCCAACCATCTCCATTCTGTCACGAAAGATCGCCTTCGCCTTTATTTTTTAAGCACTTGGTTTGTATATTACTGTGATATATGAATATATGTATCTATTATAAATATATATTTTACAAAAAGAAATTTGAATACAAATCCAACAAAAACACGACAGACCTGCAGTGGCACAATAGGAGGTTTTTGAAAGTGACCATCCTAATGAGAATCAGTGAACAGCCACACGTCTGCTGTCGCTACAGGAGCCGTTCAAATTAAAGATGCCTCTTGATTGTCAAGCTTTAGCATTAATCATTCGTTAATGCCCTGTTTACACAGAAATGGCCGTCCAGTCTGGAGCGCCAACAGCACTGAATGGAGAACATGTTGTTTCCTGAGGCCGAGGCCTCGTTAAAATGTTTGGATTTCTTAACCTTTAACCAGCCTTTAAATATTCGGTGGAATTCACCAGCTGCAGGCTCTGAGCCTTGAGTTTATTTGAGCTTCATCAACCATATCTTCTTGTTGTTACCATTTACTGGCCCCGTGTATTTATTTCCCTCTTCTCCCGTCTCACTGTAGAAAAGCCCACAGGAACATAGAGGGAGAACGTGTACAGACCTTTTCAGACGCAGCACAAACTGCAGCCTCCAGTACGAACTGTAACGTGGGCACGGGATGCTCGGGGGTGGTGGTGGTGGTGGTGGGGGGGGTTTAGTCAAATCTGTGTGAACGTGTAAACGATGGTTCACTGAGTTCTGAGCGAGTTCCTCTTTTTAAAAAAACCTTCCAAAACCTACTGTACATTCACAAACAGAGACATGAGGTTGTTGTAGTTTGACCCAAACCCTCGCCGCTCACACACGACCCCAGATAATGAAGTTATTGAGAAATAGAAGTACCAACGAAATACCAAACGTTTCTAACCCCCTTAAAATAACCGGAGCTGTGATTGGTGGAGACTCCCCTCGTTTCCCCCCTGTGCCTCCATTACTCATTTCAGAGTTGATTCATCCCTAGTTTAAAAAAAAAAAGAAAAAAGTCTATGTACCACGTTTGGCTTTTTGGTGCTTGTGTATAAATGTAAAGTTCCCTCACCCTCGAACAACTGTAATGTTTATTTCATTGGTTTTATATCCTCTTTTTTCATCGAGGTGTTGTTCTGTTTTCTATCTGGTGTCTTTCCTCCTATCGACTGTGATGACATGTATTTGCCTCATTCCTCCTCCCCTCCCCCCCCCCCTTCTTTCAGTGTGTATTAATCAGTAATGTTTGTGGTTTTGCTGATGGTTCTATGAAAAAACGGCGAGGAGAGAAAAAAAATGAATCAAACAAGGTTAGTGTGGTGTTTAGAGATGGTGGTTGGTCTGGTTGGTCATTACCATCGCTTCCTTTTGACATGTATGTAAAGACACTAATGTTCACTGTGGAAGATGGGAGCATTTCAAGATCTGAAAAACAAAAATAAAAAAGAAGATTGTTGACCTTTCAACATATCATGACAAGAGCCTGTTTTCCCTCTGTTCTTTTCACCAGTGTGATGCAGCACAATGAAACACAAACACACACACACACACGTCTGCAGCCCACAAAGCAGACTCACACTCAACTGAGACGTTATTTCATTTTGTGCAAGGATAAAGCCATAAAGCTGTATTATCGTAAAAATGCAGAATTTAACTAGACAACAGGTTCAGTAAGAATCGAGTTCATGATAGGAGCTTGATGAATCTACATCATTGTTTCCAAACTTCTTCCATTTAAGCGGCTGCAAAACTCGGAACTCGCCGTGTTGCGGCTGCAGCCTCGGGCTCTTTGGTTTGAAGCAGCGCCGAGTGTCAGCAGAGCAATCAGCCTCGAGGCAGCGTCGTCTCGTCATCCCGTCAATGTGATGATGAACTAGAAACTAGTTAGATAATCCATTACCCACTGATCAACATGAGAGAATGAATCACCCTCAGCAATCTAACGAATGCTGCGTTGCCCTAGTTTATTCAAACCACACATACCTACATTCTATCTTTCATTCAAACATTTTTTTTAAACCTTTCACATAAATATTCAAGAAGGCTTCCAATTCTTTGAGCTTCACACATTTGTGACCTTTAGATTTTTTGATAAGGACGCAGGTGAAGCTCGACCGACACGCCCTGTTCCTATTGTGCACAGATCTCACATGTCCCCATGAGCGACTCATTCTTTGAGGCATCAGCGGCGAATCTGCGACGAGAGGAGAGGACTGACACACTGACACACTTTGCCCGCTGGGGCCGGCGAAGCTCGTCTGACGCAACAACTGGCCGACTTCTAACACACACACACCAGCTTTGTGCGAAATGAACGTTGCATTGGCGTTACCTGGAAACGCTCGTTCAGGTTTACACTACGTATAACAGCCCCTGTGTTAGAGACTCGCGTGTAAACCTCTCTTTTGACACACCCCACATCTTGAGTGAACATCAAGATGAATAAAAAAAAAAAGCTGGGACATGACCTCATTCTGCAGAGACACACTGGCGTAGGACCAGCAACCCCAGTGAAATCCTGCATGTTTATTGCAGAGGGGCAACTCAAGCCGGACTAAACGGCGAGTAGCTGAAGTGAGGGCGTCAGCGCTGCGTGATGTGCAGGACAAAGCCGGGGCAGAGCCGGTCTGAGCCCCTGACGGCTGCAGCTCAACTGTCCTGTCGACCTCCTGAACAGGAGCCAGCGCATTCTTTGTACCGACAAATAAAAGGCTGCTGTGTTATCAAATCCAAGTCCAGACACAGAGGCTGCCCGGTGCCAGAGATCAGGGAGAGAATGCAGCTTGTTTATGAATAAAGTTGGACAGATAGATGACATCAGGTCATTTATATAAACATCTTATTCCTTTAATTGCGAGACATAACAGTGCTTGTGCATCACAGAATGAAAACAATGAATACAATGAGAGATATTAATGGATTTATTACACAACAGGCCCCTAAAACAAGATCAGTTAAGCAGTAATCACTTATGACACTCAAATCATTGTTTTCCCGTTCCTTCTTGTAAAGTAGAAATGGGGTCATGTTCATAACAACATAAAGGGCAAAGGGAGGAGCGGTGGGGGGGGTGGACTGCGGTGAGGTGGGGGGGGTTGACCCAGTGCTCTAACTTGATCCAAGACTGCAAACAAAGCAGCTCTTTGAGGCTGACACATCAATGCCCTTCACAATGCTCTCAGTCACACACACGCACGCACGCACACACACACACACACTGCTGTCCACACACCATTTTGACTTTTCCTTAGTTGTTCAGCAAACAGGGAACTCCTCACACCAGCCCCCCCCCCCCGACTCAACACCCATGGGATCGCACCAAGGTGACACTGCCCCTGCGAGGAACTGCGGAAAGTGTCCGGTGGCAATTTGCTGCGTCCCCCGTTTTCCTGATTTGACTCGAGCGGCTGCTGCACCGGAGCTTGCAAAAACAGGACGAGGGGAAAGTAGGTCAGTGTGCACGCGCAGGGAAGAGGGAGAGAGAGAGGAGAGGAGAGGGAAAAGGAGAAGTAAAGAGAGGGAGCGAGCGGGGGAGTGTGCAGATGGATGGATCGATGAAGGTTATGGCTCCATCCCTGTCACTCTTGTTTGTGTCTGGTGGCAGAGATGCTCTTGGCAAACAGAGCAGAAACAGGACTGTCGTGTTACCTGGTTCCCCCGTCCTGCGGAAAAGGGCCAGTGGAGCAAGAAACAGGGTTGGGGGGGGGGGGGGGGGGGGGGGGGGGGGGGGGGGGGGGGGAGTAGTGGAGGTGGAGGGTGAGGAGAGAGGGATGAAGAGCAGGAGTAGAAGGTAGAAGGAGGGAGCCCAGGACTGCAGAGAGCTGGTTGGTTTCCAAATGGACACACTGCACAGGCAGGTTCCAGGATTCGTGAATCTGAAGTCAGGTCAGACTTCGGTAACACAACTGAAGAATCCACTGTCTGCAAACTGTACAGCTGCGAACACAGAACCACGTTTGTGTCACTGAACTCCCGAACAAACAAACCTGCGCACACAACAGTGCAGTTCGTGTGCAGTGAGTGTTGAGATGCTCGGTTTTCACCCACACGGCTGTTGACCCAGTTTATGATTCAGACAACCTGACGGCACAATTCCCAACAGGTCAGTGTCAGACAATGGAAGTTTTCATCTCAGGGTTCTGATAAACCAGCTGATCAAATATTGTCATTGTTAAATAAACACCAAGAAGCATGATGGTAGAAAAACAGGTAAAAAGATATGAACGTGGAGCAGTGGGAACGAGGTGGGATGACAGTTGTTCAGCCTCATTAGAAACTGGTCTGAAGCGGCTGAGTGAGGCAGGGAGTGGCCTGGCCCCGATTTAGCTTTTGGACCCACTGGAACGCTTTCCCCCCCCCCCCCCCCTGCCTGCCCCCTCCACGGTGTTCGACAAACTCTCTGGGTCATGCACACACGCACACACACACACAAACACACTCAATATCTCATTGGCCATCAACCTCAAGTGCAGGCCGACAAGTGCGACTGAAGCAGATGTAAGAGATGCTGTGTGTGTTGTCTGATCTGCTCAACAACTGACTTATTATTTTGAATGTGTGTTAATGTGTGTGTGTGTGTGTGTGTGTGTGTGTGTGTGTGTGTGTGTGTGTGTCTGTTGTGTAACACCATGTGATAAGAAACGGGAGCAGCCACAGAAAAGAAAAGAAACAAAACTCGACTCTTTCAACGAAGAAGTTAATCCTCAACCACTGATCCACTTATACTTTATTCATATGACTCACTTCCTCTCCCGGTCTGACGTCTGGCGTCGACAGAGTCTCAACACTTTCACACCTGCAGTGCCGACGGGTTTGTTCATCTGTACAACTACGTGTTTTTGTGCGTTTTCAAACAAAAAAAACCTTGTCGTGTGGTTTGTAGCCAGAGAGAAAAACAGGTGATTCTGTAATAACCAGCCTGGAGACAGAGGATGAGTGATGATGGAGGCCCAGAGGGCTCAGGGTGGGGGGGCAGGGGGTGAGAAAACATTGCAGGGAGTGAAAACAAAGAGTCGTCTGTGTCAGTCACCCCACGGGCTTCCTTCCTGCAGGACCACAGGGCCCGTCGACTAACTGCAGCCAGAGGGGAGGAAAAACGGAATAATCTGCTCAGCATACCGCTGCACTGTAGCCCCACCCAACACACACACACACACACACACACACAGACACACACACGCACAGACACACACAGACACACACACGCACCGCAGCCCCACCTGCACCACCCTGCCAAAACAGTGGGTTAACTCACAGAAGTGATGTAAGAGGTGGGGGGGGGGTGACGCAAATACCACAAATCCTGTTGTTTGTGCATTCATCAGCAGCAGCTTAGCCGCACCCCCACCCCCCCCCCACTGCAGCTCTCTCTCTCTCCAGAGCCGTCCAGAGTTGTGATGCACCAAACGCCAACTGGCTCTGTCAGGTGTGAAGAATTACAGCAGGGACACCGGGGGACGGAGCGATGCAGACACAGACAGACTCCGAGGGCCGAGACCAGAAGTCAAAGAATGAAAAAGACACACTCAGAGTTTTAGAGATGCTAAAATGGAGAAGTTTGGAAATTCCCGGGGGGGGGGCTGCGTTTTAGTCTGGACGGACAGAAACTAAAGTTTGGAACCGATGATGTAGACGCTCTCAAACGGCTGATTGGGTCTTTTCGTGGCCTTCACCGATTCCTCAGACTCCCATCACATAAACCACCTTCCAGAGGAAAACAGGCAGCATTACCTGACCCCTGGTGTCTCTTTGCTAAACAGCTGTTATTCAGTTCAATTCTACATTTCACAGTGATACGAGTGTTTACGTGTGGAGGACACGAGCTATTATTAGAGCAGCCCAGTGTACGCAAGTGTGTTTTCAGGCGAAAGTAAAAGAGGATTCAAACTGATACGCTCGAGGGCACAGAGATTGTTTTCAAGAACATGATTTAAAAGAACTTTTAAAACTTCGTCACGCTGTTTTTTTTGTCATATGGCACAAAGATCAAAAATAGTGTTTATATCATGTAATGCAAAACTCTGCTAAAGAAAACTGTCCCTGTTAAACATTGGTCCTGAGTGTGCTGCTGCTGCTGGAGGAGACGTGTAACACAACGAGAGTCACAACCGACTTATCTCGTCTAAATATTGACTTTTTATATTGACAGCTTATCAGACACCACAAGGAAGTTTTTACTGGTAATGTGTAATAAGTATTAAATTACCAGGGAAGCTTCCTGTAACGTTCAGAGGAAAAAGAGCCCGAGCCAAAGTCTTTACTATAAACACGGAAGAAGTTGAGAAAAACACTTTGAGTTGTGTTACGTTTTGTGTTTCACTCTGGCAGCAGCAGTGTGTTCACCGAGGATCCACCAGTACTGTGCTGTATGTCGAGAAGGTATTATTACACAATACTACACAACCTGCTGCCTGTAGTTGTAGTTGAGTTGAGTAGCTGCCTGTGTTACTGTGGGATCCAGGCAGAGTGAGAGGTTTGTTTTGACTCTGAGGGCTCGGTCACAAGGCCCGCAGTGTGTGTGTCTGTGTGTGTCTCTGTGTGTGTGTGTGTGTTGTGTCTGTGTGTGTGGTGTGTAAGGGGAGGGTTCATTCACTGCAAAATTACCCTCACTTGCCTTCCCTCTGTTTTTTGTTTCCAGTTCCCCTTCTATGGCTTAAAATTAGGTCAGCAGTCACGTGACGGGTTTCTGCCAATGAGCAATAAAAGAAACACTCTTCACCTTTTCAAAAGATCACGATAAGATAACACCACATGTTTACTATTAAAAAAATCACATGGTTTAAAGTTTCCTCAGCTATTTGTGGAGGTTTTTGAAAATCTGAAAACATTCTACGATTGTTTTTCGTTGAACCCAGAGGCAGCTCGGCCGTGTGTCATGTTTAACTCTCCAGCCGCCGTGTCCTTGTGGAAAGTCACGATCACAGGTGCCGTCGGTGTGCATAGTGTGCCGTCGGTGTGCAATGTGTGCCGCTCGGTGTGCATGTGTGCCGTCGGTGGTGCACGTGTGCAGCCGGCGCTGGGAGTGGCAGCCAAACAGGCAACAAAGAGCCAAACAATGGAGTGACACAGGATCAGAACGCGGTGTCCTGACACTTTATAAACGAAGCACGTTTCGGATCATTGCAAACAGATCAACTTTCCAAAAACAAAAAAACATCCACATGCATGTCCCACATTTGAGCCTTTGAAGGATGATCGTTTAAAAAAAAAAGAATAAAAGAACAAATCAAACCCTTTAGGTCATAAGACAAAACGCTCTGTGACCTGATAATGAACACATTTCAATTAGGTTGCCTCACACCCGACATATTAAGTCACATTGCGCTTGTTATGTCGACACTGCCTCAGACAACACTCCGTTGCTAAAGACCCACATTTTCACTTACAACACAACAAGTGAACTTATTGGAAAAAACAAGAGGAGTCTTTATGCAACAATATTATTTGAATCACGAATTTCCAGAAATGAACCGGTCAATAGGTTTGTGTGAGACGACCCAGAGCTCCGCACAGCAGGAGGCGGAGGGTGAGGATAGTGGATTTAAGAGCAGGACATTGAAAGACATGAGTCATGATCAGAACAATGAGTTATATCACAGTTCTTATTAACCTGGAACTACATGTAACATCACTTAGTGGCCACGTTAGCGGATTTCTCCAGTCGGGTGGATTACAGCTGTAACGCTGGACTCACACGTTTGTGTTACGTTAACATTTTGACGAAGCTACAAAGAAATAAACAGGAACTAAAACCCACAACCGGCTGACCTCCTCCTCCTTCGCATGAACGTGATGTGATTGGCCCGCACCTGTGCGCGACTGTTTGTTTAAACACGGCAACGTGCAACGAGACGCAAGTGGACCCACAATGCAGTTCGGCCACCGCATGACGTCGCCTCATTCAAAGAGAACAAGCATCGTTTCAGCCGGAGCATCGAACGGTTAAAAAGGGCCCCGGAGCAATTTGAATGGCTAAACAAATCTGTGGGGGCGGTGATGGAGAAGGTCTGGCTGCGCTGACGCATCCGTCGGGGAGACTTTTGGTCTGAGGCCAACGTGCAGAGCACAATGAAAACTTCACTTAAAGAGGCAGGAGCGAAAACCAAGTGTTTGAGACAGAGGCTGAAAAGAGGAGCTGCAGCGATGGACAGTCTGAGGAAGGTGATGCGTTTTCTGAACGTAAATCTTTTATAGTAAGTTGCAGGAACGTCATATGAGTGACTCGGTTTTAACGGTTATAGGATTAAACATGGTTATACATGGTTATGTAATAAATCCCAACAGTTTCCAGAATGTTGTCACTTTCAATAAAAATATATTTAAATCATTATGGCTGTTATGTTTTCATGACTTAAAGTTTAAAACAGGACTAAAAAACGAGTTTTGTAAAACCTACAAAAATGAACTCTCCCTGCTCTCTGAAACATTAAATAAGACTTAATCATCAATGTATTAATGTTACATAAAGGAGGTTTATACATTCTAAACTGATCTGTAGTTAAAAATTCGGGCCAAGTAGGTCAGGGCGTGAAATGTGAACATTACATAAGGGTTCAACGAGCTCGAAGCGAGAGAAAGCGCTGCTTTATATAACATTTATGTAACATACGCAGCACAGCTCAGTTATCGCTGAATGAAACGGGAGCGTATGAAATTCTGCCACGTTTGGATTCTCACTGTCACAAGCGACAATACCTTCACAAGCTTCCATCTGGTGTCACTTTACATGCTTGGCCACAGTTTGAACCAGAAATATGCATCAGTCCGTCAATCAGATACGATTGTTGATATTCAACTTGAGCCAAACCCTGAACACTGGAGGCAGCCGGGAGAAATGTAGGTCAGCCCCTCCCACTTTCTTCAACATGGCCCCGCCCTTGCTCTCACCCGTCCACCAAAAAGTTTCCAAGCAGCGAAGCCTCGAATGAACCCGAGCACAGCAGAGCACCCCCCCGCAGCCCAGCAGCTGAGGCCTGGGGGGGGGGGGGTGACAGCGGGGCAAAGAGGTGCAGCATGGGGGGTGGTAGGTTGATCAGGGGCTCAAGCAAAAAGGAGGGCATGCTAAAAATTCAGTTTTGGCTCCTAACATGGCTCTGCCTCTTGGAAAACCCCCCCTCCCCATTTTCCTCTCAGACTTCTGAGGTAATCTCCGCTCTGCTCCAAGAAACCGGACCATATACAGCCGCCAGTGGGATCAGGAACCAGCAGCCCAAACCGTCCTCACGTGGCCCCGCTGGCTCCGATCCCGGGCTCCACGGCTGACGGCAGGAATGTGGTGTCTCTCGGCAGCGAGCGTTATCTATCAGCAGGTTCACTTAGTACCCCCCCACCCCCCACCCGGCCCCTGTGTTCATACAGTGCCGCGGCTGTTTGTCTTCGGGGGCCGACACAAGGCCACCTTTTAAGGAGTGTAACACAGAGGTGGCCGTTTGGCGTCTGCCACGAGAGGCCGAACACGCAGAGGGAGGGGTCCATGGGGTGATCTTTATTTTTCCCCTCAGACAGGAATGCGAGCGTTGACTCACTTTAGGGCCCCCCCCCTCCCCGAGCAGCAGCTGACTGAGCCGGTGTGGGTGGGTGACAGCAGCCTCCCGTTCTGAGTCGGCTGTTCGGGGCAGTGTGTCGCATACTTAGGGAAGCACAGCTTTTCCCCATCACACCGCTGGCAGATACAGCTGCAGCCATTCCAGACGGGATGAGAACACGAGAGAAGTTAAATCATCGGCTGTGAAAGCTGTGACTGAGTTACTGAGTCACATTGATCAGTCATTCTTTAACATACTGGCATTCTCCAGAGGGGCTGGATCGAGGTTCAGAGGTTCCGGACTTTCTCCGGAGTTTCTCCAGCCGGCGCCCGAGTAAAGAGTAGAAGACAGCTGGAGATCCTCCGGAGGATTTACCGCTAGCGAGTGGATGTGTTGAAGACACTGACAAAGATGTCAAGAGAGCTGTTGGTGATAAGAGCCGACGCCAAAATACACGTGATCTCCGCATCAGAATTTAAACGTAACCTCCGGCCTCTGCTTCTCCTCCCCTCATCTGAACACGTCTGAGCGGAGAACCTCCTGCTGAGTTCTTCATGTGTGAAACGCAAACTCTGGAGAAAGTCCCGACCTAAGAGTTAATCTGAAAACAGCTTTTAAACCAATATTTAAGAAGAACAGAAAAGTATGTACAGTAAATCTCGGTGCACTCCACAATTTGACATTTAAAGACCGTGGGCTTCTATCAGCGTCGGCAGTTGAAGTATCTTAACCAGTGATTTCCACCCGACACCAGCGCAGCAATGAAACTGACATTAATCATGAGTGGAGGCAGTGACAGGAGTGTTTCCAGCTGGAGGGTGTCAGCATCGCAGCGGAAAGGAGATACGGCCGGAGATAAACCTCGGAGAAGGGTCTCACGGTGAGATAACCCGAGTATGATGTGAAAGCAGAGTAGCCAAACTGCATTCAGAGGCTTGTTACACAACACAGGACATAAAGCAGCCTTTGTGTTGCACTGACTGCAGAGAATTGTGCGATCTAATCCAGCGCTGCCTTCGCTTCGGAAGGAGACGTTTACGTTGTGTTGAACAGAGGTTACATGTGTTGGAAAACAGGCAGATTCCTGAAAAGCCTTTCACGGTTCTTGGAATTCTTGCTAAGCTGTTATGATTGAATAACTCTGACCCCGTTCAGGCCTGGGTTTTAACATGTGTCCTGAGGGATTCCGATCTAATGCAACCAGACGGGTCCTGAACAGGTCCTGAGACTCGGAGATGATCTGGAACTCGTGTCCACAAGGATTGGAAGTGAGCAGGAGGTGAAGGTTCTGCTCATGTGGGACCAGGCTCTTAATCTGTGTGAATGTGTCCTGGGCCACGATGAACGACTGTAAAACCATCACAATTACCCAAACATATTTTTACGCCTCTTTATTTTTCAACTTTTTCCTCGACTTAATGATTTCTAATTCAAAAATAGTTTAAATTTCATAGTAGAGCTACACACAACATATTGATCCACTCAGCCTGACGCCGCTCTCCTTCTCCTCTCGCACCCACATAGACCGGACCTGGTTGATACCAGGTGTGAACGAGGTCACTCACACACTGCAGCCCCCGTTGACCCACATCTCCCGCTCACGTTTTCTGTTCCCTTATCTCCGATGTTGTCAATCACTCACACGCGGCTCCAGAGTGTAACCGATGCTGGTTTCTCATCCAGTCAGTCACAAAGCAGCTCACAGGCCTCAGGCGAGTGAGACCTGAGAGGTCCGTGTGCCGATCATCTCAGGAAAAACCCCTCTGTGAGATTGTGTGTGGGATCAGGTGTCAGGGAAATAACTCTGCAGCTTCCTGACAGGGTCAGAGGTCAAAGCTGCACGGGACAAACATCGCAGGAGCCAAATACTTTCACAAAACAACAGAAATACACGTTTGCAACAGGAGATAATCGCACAACCCACACACAAAGGGTTTTAGTTTGCAGGGTGGAGACTGCTTGGGAGGTCGGTTTGCAGGACAGGTTCAAGGACAAGATTAAAGGAGTAGTTCAACCTCTTTGGATTAGCAAACAGAAGGAAGCAGTGGGCTCTAATCTCTCTAATTAACATGCTGAATCCAGTTTGTTTAACTTGTTCACACACGCTGAAAGGACGAGGGCTCCACATCTGAATGGCTTGAAATCATTTTACTCAAAGTCAACAAGTCGGTTGATCTGGAGGAAAAACGTCAGGTGAGGGTCAAAGTTATTCAGATCCTCTACGTCTCCAGAAATCTATAGAGTCACACTGATACGGTTACTGAAAACTATGTGAGGATATTATGACAAAATCATAAACCTAAACCATCTGTATCTTTTCCTCCTCGTACTCTGCAGAGCTCTGGAGGAGCAGCAGCGAGGATGATGATGTTTCCACTGAGGAAACTCACAGAGGAAATTAAAGAGGAATTAATTGGGATAATAGCTCGAGTACATTAATGACACGTCTAAGAGCAGTCAGCTTATGCTCTGTAGAGCTGTAACTGCGGAGTGTGTGTGTGTGTGTGTGTGTGTGTGTGTGTGTGCGCGCGTCATCTTCATTCCAGTGTTGCACAGATCCATTCAACACTGATTCGTTGAGCTACAGCTACAGTTGCATGTTTTCCAATTACACCAAACTCTTGAGGGAGCTAATTAAAATCGACAGGATTTACAAACCATGTGTTCTTTATGTATTTATTTCTGTATGATTTAAATGTATGTGCATGAATCTAAAAGTAAGAAAATGAGACACGCGTTGTAAATCCACATTTTCCCGGGATCAGACTTAAAATCATATTTTTAACGTTTAATTACACAGCACAGTAATCAGAGAGGAATATATTAATGAGCCAAACCACATCTGATGGTCCCTGCATACTACAAATGAACTACACCAAGCACAGCTTTTTAATTATTACATCGATTTAATTAAAATGTATTAAATTACTGAATCATTCAGTATATTATATTAATAATATATTCCTCCTAATGGGTGATTTGTTTGTGTTGGGATGGAGGGAGCTTGACTTGTGTCTTAAAGCAACACATGCAGTACATTTTAAACAATAATATTCATAGATGATTATGAATAGAACCAAAGTCATCAAAGGCTTGGCAGCTGTTTACAGATGCTCCGGGGCCGTTGTTCTCCCTCCTATTGAAATGAATGGGAGGAGAACTACAAGTGAACAAGTGAATCATGCAGGGAATTACAGGTTGAGTCTGATAAAAAGATAAAGCTTAAAAGTTTGGTGATTTTTCTCTAAAATAAAAGTTTCAAACATGTTTTACTCGTCCATTTGGAAGAGAGGTGTGTGTGTGTGTGTGTGTGTGTGTGTCATACAACTGCCATCTCAGGTATTAATCAAATGGTTTGTATCTACCAACAAATCTGCTAATACCCATAATTAACAATAAGCCTTTATTGACAACAAGATAAATCACTGGAACATTTACTTCTGGATCAAACTGTTCCTTACAGTTATGTGGCGTAAGAACAACTGCCAAGGACACGGACACGGACACGGACACACACACACACACACACACACACACACACACACACACACACACACACACACACACACACACACACACACACACACACACACACACACACACACACACACACCTTTGTGTTACAGTATGTACTCACCACCACTTGTCACCATGACACAGCTACATGTCTCTAAATCACTGTTTCTTTGTTACCTACAATAACCACAACATTCTTGGCAGAAACTATTTACAACGGCACCAACACCCTTTATGTGTCATTGTGAAACCTGAGTGGAGAACATATCTGAATAATAATCTTTATTATCCTCATATCGATATGTAGCTATGTTTATTGTTTTATCATATCCAACGACTTTCAATAAATACACTTTATGTCCTATTCGTATTAATAAGGTTGAACTCCTGCTCCGTGAGTTTAGTTAATTATGAACGAGTGAATTACTGCACACAACCGCACCCACAGGAAGTCCACACACACACACACACACACACACACACACACACACACACACACACACACACACACACACACACACACACACACACACACACACACACACACACACACACACACACACACACACACACCTAGAACTTATTAATCATCATATCAGGATCTTATCGCGACAATCCAGCAAACACACACAAACACACACAATCTTCTGGTCCTCGGAGCCTCTGGGAACGAAGCAGCAGATCTGTGTGTGCTTGCTCTGGTGCCACGTGAGTTGTTGGGTAAGTAGGTCAGTCAGTAAGTCAGCGGTGGCAGGGAAGCAGCGCACAAACACAGGCTAACTCCATTACCTCATCCAGTGGATTAGTGTCAACAGGCCCATCCATCTGTCGAGAGACGTCTTGGTTCAAGTGTCCGTAAGTGGAGCAGAGGGCGCTCGTCTTCCTTTCCTCCCCGTTCGCCCCCGTCAAGTCACACAACCTGTAGGCAACGCACAACAAACGTCCCAGTGTGCACATACACATGCAGCAGGATGTACACAAGCAAACAGACACACACACACACACACACACACACACACACACACACACACAGGCACGGTGGGTGAATGGGGACAGTAAGGTTACACCTGTGGCCAATTTTGCTGAAGAGTGAGAACGCCGAGCGTGACAAAGGGAGCACTTCCTGTTTATTGTGTTGTGTCAGAGGACAACAACAAGGGGGGGGGGCGTCCTGCAGTAACCTCATAACAACACAGCGCTGACAGCTGACAAACAAATACACAGGACGTGTCTCATATCGAAACTTCTTCAGATTTTACATTCACTGCACGAATGAATCATGTAGAACCTGCATTGAGCAGAAGAAACAAACTGAGAACACAAAACCAACTTGTCCTCATTCACACAAGGGACCATGTTTAGCTCCATTTTTTGGTCTCCACCACCTCCAGCGCTCTTCACCTGCTAAATACTGCACCAGCTAGTTGTTTTTCCACCGGTCAACAAACCCAGTAACACCCACTCTCTGGCTTTTGTCTGCACTGGGAATGGATTCAGTTGTGTTATTCACTTCTGGCTCAAGTGAGTCTGCAGGTTTGATCAAAATCAGAAAGTTAAACTCCTCCAGGGACAATGAGACGGGAATCAATCACCATTTTTAATCTGTCCCCCCCCCCCCCCAGTCTAAGAAACAAGCTGAAGCTGCTTTAAAACCCAGTGAAGCTGAGGAGTGCACATCTCAGACAGTTTGTCAAAACGGACAAAACCTTTCGAAAGTCATGTGATCTACCGTTAATACAGAAATATCATCTGTAGCTGTTTTGAAATGATGTTTCAACACCGCGCTAATCGTAACATGTCTGCAAAGGCCAAAGTAAAGTGGGAATAGATTTGTGAAATTCATTGTTTTATGGTGAAAGCACCAAACACCCTCCTGAAGTCTTGCTCAACATTATGAAACTAAACCAGCCACGTTCCCACTGGTCCACAGGTTCTTTCTGTCTGGTTGTGTTTTCCTTTTTAATTAAAGTTATTTACAATCAAGTTTATGGTTAAACTGTAGCGCAATTACATGTCTTTGTCATAAAGATATAAATTGCTTTCTGGAATTTTTCTACTCCCTAATATTGGCATCGGCATCGACCTAAAAAAATCTATTATTTCACTTTTAAAAAAGAGCTGAAGGAAACATGAACCAAAATCCAGATATTAAAACTTTGGATTAAAAACATTCATCACTAATCTATTATTAAATTGAAAGGACACACGTTGGCCAAAGGAATTTTAATAACTTTAAATCTGTTCCTGACTCATAACTAATCTATAAACCTTCAGGAAATATTAACCTAATTAAATCAACCTTACCATAAACACATGTCTTATTCAGTTTCCTGTTAACCTTTGGACAATCTGCGAGAGTCAGGTGGTTAATTTTTAACAGCGAGCACGATTTACTTTCACAGAAACCCAAACATTGCATAACTTGGATCAAAGATTAAAGAAGTGTTCAGGTCTGAAATGAGCAGATGTGACCACATGTTTGGAACAAAGCACTGAGGCGCAGTCAGATTCCTGTGAACGCGCTGATGCAACGTTGCATTTCGCAGCACTGGGTCGAAGCTTGACAGGAAAAAAAGGCGAAAAACGTTTAAAGGCTCGAAATAGCGACAGATAAGATAAAATAGCAGAAGTAAGAAAGTCACCACAAGCTATTAACAAGTGCACGTAATGAGAGTCGTGAGGCCGATGAGCGGAGGAGAAAGAGGAAAGTGCAGCGAGGGTCATGAGTGACAGGGAGTCGGTTTACAGTCAGGGCCTCCCTGCTCCTCCTCGCCACTCAGCCCGTCCTCCCTGCTCCTCCTCGCCACTCAGCCCGTCCTCCCTGCTCCTCCTCGCCACTCAGCCCTTCCTCCCTGCTCCTCCTCGCCACTCAGCCCTTCCTCCCTGCTCCTCTTCGCCACTCAACCCTTCCTCCCTGCTCCTCTTCGCCACTCAACCCTTCCTCCCTGCTCCTCCTCGCCACTCAACCCTTCCTCCCTGCTCCTCCTCGCCACTCAGCCCGTCCTCCCTGCTCCTCCTCGCCACTCAACCCGTCCTCCCTCTCCTCCAAACACCTGGAGGGGGAGGGCGGGCAGCGGGGCCCATGTGAGAGGCTGCTCACATGCAGTCGGCTCACAACGTGTTACAGTAACACCTTCACCGGGGGCCAAGGCAGGCGCTTACGTAAAGCACACACACACACACACACACACACACACAGACACACACACACACAGACACACACAGGCGGGATGGGCCGGGGTTGTGGGGTGAGCAGGTGGGTACGGCAATAAAATTACAAGAAGGGGGATTTACAGTATCAGCTGTTGTTTGCGTTGACCCGTGCCACCATATTGCTCCGTCATTGTTAACACACCAGGTTTCGCTGCCAGAGCAACATAATGTGCGTGGCGCGCTCGACAGATTTACTGGAAGTGTTACGCAAACCGAGGATGTGACAAATCTCAGAGTGTGATAACAAGAAGTATAAATGAACCGGAGCCCGAACGAGGGCAGGAACGTGAGAGAGTCGCTTCACTCTGGGTTTCATGTCGGTGGACGTGTCCGAAGTTGCACGGACACACGAGCAGAAAATAGACGACGGCACCAGCTGCATTTCTGTTTCTTCACCACGAGTGAGAAACAGGAGGTTAAGCCGGGATTTCACTCTCAGTATGTGGGTCACTGAACCTGTAACACCAGGTTGTTTAAACCCCGTCATGACGTTGGCGATGACAATCAACAATGCAGCTCAAACACTCGACCTTCAGCAAATAAAACGCAAACAAAAGTGGCACGAAGAACTGAACTCTCACAGCCTGGTGAGCATTTTGTGATCTACACTGGGAAAGCAGCTTCTAACGGCGTGCATGTGAGCAGCCGAGACGCCTCCCAGATCTGATTTGACCTCAGGATCTCGCTCACCCTCTTTCTAAGAAGCCCTCGTGCTTCCAAAAAAACCCCGGCTGGGATTCGTGGCAGAGGGTTGTTGTTTCTCTCTGCTCTTAAGCAACTCCTGCTCAGACAGCTCCTTATTAATAGCAGCTGCAGAATGAGCAGTTGGGGCATGTTTACATTGAGCTCCAGCGAGTCTCTCCGCCATGAGTTACAACACGGGGGGATTTAAAAAAAGATCCTCCAGCAACAGGAGGAAACATGAAGTAGGTGAAAGGGGAACAAGAAATGTTGTTTTTCAGGAGAAACTAGGTTATGGACATGTACTGTGATCCTGTAATCAGGCCAGAAGAACGGTTGCCAAGGTCCGTGAAGCAACAGGCAGAGCCGATGGAGAAGGACGGGTTCTTGGTAGAATAAAAAAAAACAACAAGGCCGAAGGAGATGAAGGGGGTCGTGGAGCACGTGAAGCCAGGGAGTGTGTTGTCTGAGAGCCATGTGCCGGGCCCGGGCGCGCGAGGGACTGAGGCCGTTTGCGTCACCGCATGAATCACACACCGGAGGAGGCGAGCGCGCCGCACACACTCGCCGTTCATGCACACACACAAGCACATGCACATGCACATGCACATAAAATCCATCCATGAAGGTGAGGCGTGCAACTAGGCCCACGGTCTAAAAATAGACCAGCACACAGCGTCACCATACACACAGCACAGGCATGCAAAAAAAAAAAAAAAAAAACACTTGACCACACGAACCAGGAGAGAACGGGAAGGACGTTATGTTTTAAAGGTGGAAAAGGAAATGAGGTCACAGGAAGCACGTGGAAGTCTCTGCTGGGGAAATTATGGACGTGGTCGAACATCCGTCTTCAAGACAGAGGTTCTTCTAACGTGAGCTCAGTGATTCACGGGGTCTTTTCCCCATATGTCATAACAATGACTCAGAAATGACCCACCTGGGTTTTACCAGCAGTGTGTAATACACGACTGGATGACTGGATATTGTTTTTGTGTCATAGACCTGAAGGTATGAAATAATATCCTACTTATTATCTACAGGAGGAGGAGAATACAAACAAAGATATGTGTCAAACATTTAGAACACACACACACACGCAGTACATTATAATTATACACATCCACAGATACTATACAAACACTCCATTGCAAATATGTAACATTCATATTGTACATTCCTTTTTTATAGGGTTTAAAATGTACATACTGTTCTGTATCTTTATGTTCATGAGTATTTCATATCTTAAAAGGTTCCCACACATATGGTCTGACTTCAATCTGCTTTTAACTGTGGCTTCAATTCTCCATTTGAATCTTGTAAAGCACTTTGAATACATAAAACACATTTATTTTATGACTTGCTTTTTGACAACAAGCCCAGATCCCTGTGATAGAATCCAAAATGAGACACATCTAAAGATCCCACTCGGTCTCAGTCAGTCGTCTCCTTAAAGAAAAGAAGAAGCTCTGGTGATTTGCACACATGCTTGATAGAGAACTCAATGTCCCATTGATAAAAATATACCTTCTCCAGCTCAGACAGTGAGTTAAACTTAGAGGCACGAAGAGAGAAACACCTGAACCACATCACAGCGACAACAATTCAAACATAATTCTACGATCTCCAAACGTTGCAGCACGGAAAAGGTTAAACTCATCAACCTCCATTCATTTTCAGAGGAGAGGGGCGGAGAGAAGCCATGAATAACACATGTGGCTGCAGAATATCTGTAAGTGAGTTTAAATGTGTGCATCAATGTCAGAGGGGAAGTGGGGGGGGGGGGGGGGTTATATTCAGCCTTTCATGCATATTCACATGCGTGTGCACATATGGCAAAACAGACCTGAAGCCTGCCAAGAATATCCAGGGGTGCATTAGTGCAAACAGGCACGACTGTCACTCACAGCGAGGCGGTGTTTGTATACACGTGCGTGTCCATGTGACACACGCACGTATACATATATATATATATATACACACACATATATATATATACACACACATATATATATATATATATACACACACACACATATATATATATATATATATACACACATATATATATATATATATATATATATATATATATATATATATACACATACATACACATATATATATGCACTTAATATCCACCTCGCTTCCTCTTCTGAGAATAGGGAACAGGGTTGTGTTCAGTGAGTGTGGAGCACAGACGGCTTTGTTTCAGCCACGTGTGTAACATCCATGTAGATTGTGAAAACATGGCAGCAACTAATTGATCTCAACCCATGTGCAGTATAACCACCCCCCCCCCCCCCCGCCCCGGTGCCTCTTTTCCTCTGGTGCTGAAATGTAAACAGCTGAATGCCTCTCTCCTCCACACAGACGTCAGTGAGGTGACAAACATTTCCTCACTCCTCTAAGTCCTGTGATTATCAAACTAGAATCAAGGGGTCACGACCTCTGATGTAACACAATCCACTAACTCTGCATGGGCAGAATTCCCACACAGCTTTGTTTTACAGTGTTTATGCTGTACTTCCTTTTCGCCTCCCCACCACACAGGATGTGATGTCATCGCCCCTCGTGCAACCTGTGATGAAGCAGTGGAGGATTTTAGAGGGAAATCCATTATCCAGTATTACATCTTCATTAGTGCGTGACCACCTGAAACGTAAGGTCTGAACCGAGCTGCGTGTCTTTGTTCCATTTGATCTGGTTCTTCTGACTGTTCCCTGCTTTGTTATCACATGTAGGTGTAAAACCAAAATGCTCCACAAGCCTGAGACCTTGTAGAAACCTCTCCTGACTTCCTCACACACTCCGGGGTCAACGGGAGTGAAGACCATCGATTACATTGACGGCTAAACTCCACGTGTCATCGGTCTTCATCAGTCTTCATCAGGGAGCACGCCACGCACATTTCCTGGACAAATCCAGATAAGACCTTGAGCGTCTCCTCCGGTCTGCACGGCCCCCGGGGCAGATGCATCGTGGATGTGGCTCAGAAGCAGCAGTGATATGATGTGTGCCTGCAGCCGGACATCACGTGCATACATAATACATGAGAAAGTATTGGATGAGGGGCAGTGTCCTGTTTCTCCTTCAGAACTGCTGACCTGTGCATCCCCTCCGACACACACACACACACACACACACACACACACGTGCTGAGAGCTGTGTCTCTGAGTGGACAGAGACAGGTCAGCTCAGCAGAGGACAGACGGAGATATTATTAGCGTTTCTATTTCAAAAGAGACGAATCGGTGTCGATACGAAGAAACGAAGTGCGTGTTCAAGACGTGAGGGTTTTAAGTTATGCAAGGTTGTGTTATTTCAAAACACACACACACAATACTCTGCACCATATACATACGAACACAGCCAGGCTACACACGTGTTCCAACGCAAAAGTTGCTGCTGCGCCCTAGTGGTGTCTCGATGTAAATACACCCAACTGACAGCGACCTCACTAGAGGCCGAGCGAGCAGCTCTCTGACGCCACCAAGCGGCGACATTGTGCAACTTGTAGTAAATGAGTTCGATCCATTCCAGTCATTTATTTATATGGTCACTAATATTCTGAGATGAACTGGATTCAGGCAAAAGGCTGAATAACACGCTGCCATGGAAACAGCAGTTTGTCATTACCTGAGTCAGGTTGTACTCATAAGAAATAATGGAACTAAGACACAGGGACACAATCTGACTTTAGACATGTATACGTCATGGACACATGATCTGGGTGTAAACAAGATGGAAAAATGAAATGGAGTTGTTGATTCTCAGGAGAAGAAATTCATGCACTGACACATCAGCACAAGATAGAAGCAGAGCGAGGGGGGAAAATGTAATAAGAAATAAAAACAAGAAGCAGATTCTAGAATGAATACGATAAGAATAGACATGCGAATATAATAAAATGGAAATACAACATTCAATAAAATAGAAATACTAAATACAGGGCTACAAACATAAAAGTTGTGTGATGGTGCAATTTGTCCAAATTCTTTGCAATACACGATTTTTAATGTTATACTGTGACCCCGGAGCACTTTGAGGCTCGTGGCTGGATGATTCAAAAACATGGTGAAAACAGCAGCATCGTACATTCAACTATTTCAGGTTGGGGTTTTAAAATTGATGGAATAACGTTTGTCGTAATGGCGCGAGTCATAATTCATATTCCCTTTGCAAATCATGTAAACGAATCAAAACAACGTCTCATTCTGAATGAGGTCAGTGAATAATCGGTGCCAATGGAAACATGGTCACTGTCCCGTTGATCGAGGGGGAAATTTAATAAAACATAAAACCAGAAACGAGCCTTTGACTCCACACGTCATGTGAAGCAGGTAAATAAGACGAAACCTTTAAAGAAAAAAACTGTTTGCTTTCAAGAAACAAATCTCTTTGTTTGTTCTTCCAAGAAACTGATTCCATTCATTTGAATTCACAAAACGTCTTTGTTTGCTGTTTGTTCAGTTGACATGATGAACTGCACAGATTGTCCAGTGACGTCTTCCACTTCGAACAGGAAACCAAACTGTACTTTCCTCTCATTTCTTGGCTTTTTAACTTTTTATTTATTATATGTATTATATATTTATATATTTTTCTTTCTGACTTTGACATGTTTGTCTTGTTTCTTATCGTTTCTTGTGTTTTCCTGCCTCAGAATGTTTTCTACAGGTTGAATAAATAGCTGATTGTTATTTTGAGGCCTGGAGAAAAAGTTTAGTTCAGTGGTGGTGAACTTCTGTTCTGTGAAGAGCAATTTCACAACATCGGCTACAGGGGGCGACACTTAACTATTGAACACATACAGTATATATGTCACTCACCTCGCAGATGAAAGGCCTGGACCTGCTGCTCTTTGATGAGGCGTCTGATGTCAGATGGGAGTGATGGTGATGACGAGGATGATTCTCTCAGGTGGTTTTAGCCAAATCCAACAAATTGCTCAAACAAATCTTCCCCTCGTGGGTTTTCAGACGACGATTCCTCCCTCGTATCAAACGCAACACAATAAAACACTTTATTCCGTATGTTTCAGCTTCTGTTCGCTAACCTGCCGGTGTAACAAACACGTGTTCTAGTGAAAGTTGTGTTAAACTTGATCCATTAGCTTTGTTCACCTCCTCCTGCGTCAATTTCCTCGTAACACGTGGATTTCTGGATCAACTCCCCTCGACAGTCGCCATGTTGCTTGTCATCGATGACGTGAGCCAGGTGAGGGTGGGATTCCTTCACCCTCACCCTTACCTGACAGGCACACACCCGGAAGTACCACTCTGGAGTATCCCTGCCTCTTTGACCAGGATTACACAAAAGTTACACAACTGATTCTGGTGAAACTTGGTGGAAGGACGGGATCTGAGCCAAGAAAGAAACCATATTATTAATGTTATCAGGTCGACGTGTGTTAAAGATATTTGAAATTCAGAGGTTGCCCAAGTTTTGACCAGGACCGTTTGCTGACTTATGTAAAAACATATATATCTTAGGCACTTGTATGACAAAGTACACTGTTACCATGACAACATACAGGCAAAAAAAGGACAATAAGTACATTTGTTTAATGGAAATTTGGCAGAAATTCATTTTTTTCAGACAGTTTATTCATTTTGTTTTACAACTCTGACATTTGTCTTCATCAAAAAAGATTGAACAATTTGCAGTTATTTATAAGCCAAGATCATTTATAAGTTACCA
This sequence comes from Hippoglossus hippoglossus, assembly GCF_009819705.1. Lineage (NCBI taxonomy): Eukaryota > Metazoa > Chordata > Actinopteri > Pleuronectiformes > Pleuronectidae > Hippoglossus > Hippoglossus hippoglossus. The sequence goes on along the minus strand of NC_047158.1, from coordinate 21,402,881 downwards.
AGGGGTGGGGGGGGGGGGGGGGGGGGGGTGATATTGCACAGTTTCAGGAGAAATAAGTTTATTCTAAAATGTTCATTCTTGGGGAGGTTGTGGTTTGTTGTCAAACGATCACGTCACAGGACCAGTTACATCCCAGCTCCACAAGTCTGAGCCACACTGTTAAACACAATTAAGTTACAAAATAAAACATTTTAAATATTCTCACAAGTTTTCATCAGAAATTCTGACCACATTAAATCAACCATGTCTCCAAATCAGAGTCAGAGGACAAGTTAAATCCTCGTGAGTCATCACAACGTGTCAATAAAGGTGCATTCAAGGTGAACCGTAGTGGAACCAAAGTGAAAATAAATAGAAAACATCTGACTCAGTCACTGAAAGAACAGTTCGCCCTTATTGTTGCTTCATTTGCATTTACGTCCCCGTCCATCAAACATCTGCTGCTGCTGCCATGGTTACCAGAGTTCAGGAATGCCATCTTTCCGGTCGGGGCTGCGAGTCGCGCACGATAAGCATCACGGCAACATGTCTGAGACGCGCAGGGAACACGCTGATCCCTGCTGAGAGCGTCTCCTCCCACTCCTCGTATGGCAACACGTCAGCACAGCAGGGGGTCTCATCTGCAGCAGGCCGACAGCTCGCCGCGGGGGCGCCGGGAGTTAGATACCGGCTGTGCACAGCATCTGACCCATATTCCCTTTTCCAACACACAGGTTATTGTTAGCGTCCAGCCGTGTTATTTCTCAACGTTCATGTATATATATATATATATATAGATATATAGGTCGCTGATGTCAGCACGTGTTGCTCTTTGATGGACGGCGTTTCTGTGCACGTCCTCATAGCAACGACTAAATGAAGTGACATCGAGCGGCGGACTCAAACACCTCAGCGGAAAAAATCAAGGAGTTCTTTGGTTTGATGCTCAGATTCATGCCCAGTTTATTCCAACAGGAAATAAAAGCAAGTCTGATCCAGGCATTTCTCTTCAGCTTCATCAGTTTCGGCTGCTTCCTCTTCATAAAGTGCTTCTGCATCGTCTTGCCTGACACATTTTAAAAAGTTTCCTCTGTTTAAAAGTGAGACGACCTTCAGGGACATCTAGAAGCTCCTCCAGACCCTCTGAGCTACTTTGTGTATCGCCCCAGGCTGGACGTGGCCCTCAGTGGCTTCTTCTGGCCTTTGGGGAATTGCCGTAAGACAAAGTCAAAGTTTGCTGTTGTGGACATCGCGTAGAAGACGTTTGCTTTGTCTGGGATGAGCAGCTCTGAAAACAGAAATAAAAAACAAAGTGTCAAAAACAGGTTATTTTTCACGGCAGAGTATTTTCCGTGCGAGCGGCTCAGCGCTGACCTCTGTCCTGGGAGATGACCTGCGTCAGGGTGAACTCCTTCCAGCTCATGTGCTCAAGGTGATGTTTTTCCAACGCCCTCTGAATCACATGAGCAGTTTTGTCCTGACTGGTCAACTGTGAAAGACAAAGAATCCGACGTGCAGTTGTGAGAAATACTTTTGTCCTCAGATAGTTATCTTCTCGATATATACATTTCTAAATATGACAAAAACTAACATTTCCAAATCAGTTCTCGGAGATAAACTCACCAGGATGCTTTTGTACATGTTGCCGTTGCTCTTGGACAAGTCGACGCTCACCCTGACGATGCACGTGTCGGCCACCTGGCGGTTGTACACGGGCAGGGAGGTCATGGACACGGAGCGTTTGTGGTGGGAGGCCAGGGAAGACTTCGGCCGTGCACCGCCGCCGCATGACGAGGCGGGGGGGTGAGGGTCCGCCCGGCAGTCGCAGGGGGAGCTGGAGGGAGTGGGAGAGTCTGGAGAGGAGGCGGCGGAGGAGCAAGGGGAGCAGGAGGCAGAGGAGGACAAGGAGAAGGGCTCGGACACGTTGTTGCATGAGCTGTGAAAGGACTGCAGAAGACGAGAGGGAGACAAAGACCAGAGGATGAATATGATAATAGAATTTGTATTATATATTGATTGTTGTACAGGGAGCAGTGAAGCTATTGAGCCGCTGCGCAGCAACTTTAAACAACCACCTCAACGTAAAACCTCACGCTTGTTTCCATAACTCTTAAGAAATGATCTTCAGTGAAGGGAGATTGTGTTATTCTCCGTCTCAGAAGCCGTTCAGTGTAATTTTCTCCTCATTAGAATTGCTCCAGGGTTTGTTGGGCGATTTAAAAATGGGACAATTGTTCGTGAAGTGTAAATAGTGGATGTTGTGTGGAGCACAGAGACGCTTTGGATGAAGCAGTGTGACGACACTTTCAACAAAGACTCCAGTGTTTCGCTGTAAAAGGACAAAGGGCGGACAGAACCACGGCGATGACAAAGGCAAAGAAGATTAATAAACATGAACAACACACAGAGACACACACAGAGACACACAGACACACACAGCTTCTTACCTGCAGTCTGATGGAACAGGCCGAGTTCGGGGAGGAGAGATCCTCCATCTCAGATCCACTGGATCCAGAGGAGGAGACGCTGATCTGGTCGGCCGGGACCTTCTTCGACCCATCGCTCACCGTCAGGAGACTGAGGACAGAGGAGGAACCAGACAGAGATTAATCCATGACCATTATAAAGCTGTTTCAGAGATGTCCTCTCGTACTGTGGATCAGCACAAATACAACACGTGCTCCACCGTGTTTGCACTGACTTCAGAGGTGAAGTGGCGTGTGTGTGTGTGTGTGTGTAGTGAAATGTGTGTGTTTAAATATTCAAATCACACCTGGAGAGTTTCTTGCTGAGCGTGCGGTGGCTCCACAGAGTCGGTGAGCAGACGTCCACCGGAGGCTCCAGCTGCCTCGACACCTCGTAGCTGAAACACAACAAACACAACGATGACAATTCTGCAGGATCACGTGTCAGATTCTGCACAATAACAAACACAGGCTGCAGCTTTGATTTGTGTCACGTCGGCCGGTTTTAACAGTGTTTTTCACGCTGGCTACTCATTCCTTTGGTTTTATTGCATAGACTTTGTGAAAAGCACATTTTTTATTCTCCCCAACAGACTCAAAGGGTTAAATATTAAAAGAATAAACACTGGCTGGTTAGTGAGTTAGTTCAAAGTTTCCTCAGCAGCATTCTGGCTAACTGCCGACACGTCTCAGGGAAGTGATGAAACAAAGTACATTTACATCGTTACGGTACATTTTTCATGTATCTGTACTTTATTGAAGTAGATTTATTTTCGCATACTTTACACTTTTACTCCGCTGCTTATAACAAATATTGTTCTACAACATATCGTTTTTAGTTTAATAATGAGAGGGGAATTGATCCAATCACTTTTAATACTTTAAATATATTTAAAAGCAACTACTTCCTGACTTTTACTCAAGAAGAAAGGTTAATGTGGTTCTTTTACTTGAGTAAATGTTTTTTTGTACTTTTTCTTACGTAAAAATGTTTCTTCTTTCCTCCACCAAAGAAATTTGGTTGCAATTTTCAAAGCAAAAGCACAATTTTGGACTAAAAATGTAAATATTTGAATGACAACTGTGTCTAATGCTGCTTGAAAATTAGAATAACATTTGATAATAATATAATAATTTGCTGAATCTTTATATTATTTCACGGATGTTTCATTTGTTGTCACTGGACCCAGGTTCCAGGAAAGATCTGTTGTTTCCAACGCTGCTGCACCATCAGAGTTCAGTCGTGGGAATATTTTCATATTTTGCATTTTAAAATGTCAGATGACATCGTCTTTATGACAACGCCGCATAATCACCTCACCTGATAACAAGACGTGATTAACAGACCAGTCGTCATAAATTAGTGGAGCAGGACATTCTAACCAGCACATGTTTTATTGGGCCTCTCCGCTCTCACCTCTCCTGGTCAGTGAGCAGCCTGTGTCCCTGCAGCCAGGCGGCGACTCGGGGGTGATGGGGCAGGTTGTCCTGGGAGCAGGACGCCTGCAGCACACGGATCTGAGACAGAACCTCAAACTCCTGCAGGGACACACAACAACGTCACATAAGCAGAGCGACAGAGAGACGGTGGGATGTTCCTGTCGTCTGTAACACAACCTGTCAGGAGGGAGGTGATCCTGTGAATATTAAAAAAAAAAACTTTCCTGAAGGCGTCCGGAGCGTCATCGACCCAACAACAAGTCGGGAACTGTTCAGCCGCTCTGTTTACTTTGACAATGCAAACACTCTACACGCCCCAACTGCTCAGGTATGTGACGCTGAGAGAAGACGTCGACACCTTTGTGTTTGTCTGATGTGCAGATAGAAAGATAGAAGAGGTTCCACTCACCCTTCGTCTCTTCTCCAGGTTTATGAGTCCACTCTGTCGAAAGAGATGATTTATTTAGTGCTTTTATCAATAATTAACTACTTATTCACTGAATGAAATCTGAAAAAACTGTGAGAAATGTTTCAAACTACTGTTGTGTGAAGAATAAACCTTCCTCTAAATTCTTTTATTTATACGTGTGTACTCATCTGCAACAATGGGATTAAATTCAGGTCAGTGATATTTAAAAAAACATAAAACAAAACACCAGCACTAAAGGTTATTGACTCTGGGACCAAAGCACACACGAGTCAAACTAAACGCTGTGACTAAGAGGGTGTTGCCTTCACATGTTTAAATGTTTTGGGTCAAACTGGAAGTCAGCTCATTGAAAAAGACTCCACCCATCCATCTTATCCTTTGTGCTGAGTGTGATGAGTCAGACATGACACAGACGTTTCTGTCCTCTGTACCTGCACAGTGTCGGGCAGAGCGGTGTCCAGCATGGTGAGGACGGTCAGGTACGTCCCCAGGTACGGAACCACTCCACTGGACGTACTCTGCAGAGAGACGACACATGAGCACGGTGCACGTTACACAAGACTGTTACTGTCTGGACAACTGGGTCCAGAGTTTGTCTTTCACATATGAACGTCCTCAGCGACTGACTCAGACATCTGCACAGAGACTCTGCAGAGTTCCATGCAGGTCTGAGAGCAGCTGGAGTGTCGTTCCTGTTCCATTGTCACGGCATCTGTTCATTTGTCTTTCAAATCCAGCAGCAGCCCTTTTTCGAACGAGTTCGAACAGGGCGACATTCACACAGGCTCATGTCCCAGTTTGCAGCACTGTGGGTTTATGTTACAGCTCAGGAGAATGTGCATATGACTCATAACGACCCCAGTCTGGTCTATTATTACTCTCCTATAATCCTGCTGATCTGAGGCTGTCTGAAACTTGTCCAGGGCTAAAGATAGCTGCTGGTCTCTGAGATCCTCCACCCACACTGAGGTAAAACCAGCTTTTAACGCTGAAAAGTATGAAAGAGGTGACATTTAAAAGTTGCACGGAAATGAAACTTTTGCCTCTCAGAGCCTTTTTCAGTGGAACTGGAGACACTGGGCTTCTCGACACATCTCAACCCTTCTCTCCTCTCCAGAGTTGGACCTTACCATCTGTCTGGAGATCGGACACCGCTTGGATATCTTTGGAGAAATGTTATCCACGCTGGCCTGGCCTCCGTCCTGTCACAGAGGGTCAGACGGAGCTATATTCAGTCAAAGGATGTAGGACACATACAACGGCAAGTGCAATAAGTGTTAAATAAAACCAACCGGGTTTTACATGCACGTATAAGCATGTGCAAGATGGGTTTAAAGGTTTCACGAGAAAGTTCCTTATGGAGCAAATTCTTCAAGGTTTATTACACATTAACTTGAACATCCTGTTTAATGGTTCTCCTGCGACAGGGAGGCAGGGAGGGAGTCCAAGTTTGTGTGTGATATTATACCTGTATGATTGATTGTGTTGACATAAAAACTCCATTCAGAAAAGGCCGCACCTGATTAAAACCACAAAGCAAAGTGAAAAAGGAGGAGAACAGCAACACAAAGATCAAAGATTCCTCGTGAAGAGTCTCTGATCTTTTCCCGAGCGAGTCGCCCGGTTGCTGTGTGCAGAGCGAACTGTTGTGTGAACTATTGACTTTAGAGCCCTTTCACTGTAACGAGACACAAGACGCCTCTGACGCAGTCGCCTGAAGGAGACGATATGAAAGAAAAAGCCGGGAACACGATGTGCCGGAGGCCTCTGGTTTCACATTAACACGCAGAGAAATGAAGCTTCTTAATAATTGAAAGAGAAAATCCATACACAGGAAGACAATCATTTCCAAACATGTTTTCAGGAACGCTCCTCAGCAGTTCATCACGTATTCATGATTTCGTTTCAGATTTCTGATTTGACTGACAGCACATGGGCAGATGCAGCAGGTCGACTTTCCTGCACGAACATTAAATTTATTTACATTGCATAAGAAAATTCAAAGTAATCTACCCTTAGCAGTATAGATAATTATCTATATTGATTTAAACTGACTGAATAAGTGCTGGTGGGAAGTTTTATTTAAAATGATCTTTTGTTAAATGATCCTGCACCTTCTTCCTCAAACATCAGTTGTTCATGGACAGACTGGATTTGAAAGTTTGATGATGAATAAATGTGAAATTGTGACGTTGCAGGATACAAATAAAGATACTGGTTTGTATCTATTACACATAAAACACAGGTTCTAATAGAAGTGTAGAGCGTGTGGTTTCCTCCTCACCTCCACCAGCAGCTCTCTGTTGGTGAGGACACAGTTCTCGTCAGGGAAGGTCTCCCAGAGGTTGTTGAACGTGGCCATGCTCTCTCTGGAAGAAGAACACAAACAGTAAATACGCAGCCATTTAAAGTATGAGACACTTTAATAATCAACATCATTCACAACAACACGTGCACAGATGTTTCACTTCACTTCTTGGTCCAGATGTTCACAGCACAAACATGAAGTCAGGCGTCACCACAATGTTCGTGACCTGACACAGATTATGAGTCAAAGGTATTTGCTGACTTGCTCCGTCAGTGGCAGTGAATTGCTCTGGATGAGGCGTCAATAACCTCGTTAAAGAACAAATATGCAGCACAAGATGTAAACACAACCATAGAGACGTGGTTATATCCCAACTTCACCTGCTGACAGCCGCCCAGGTCTTCCTCAGCCTGTAGACGGCGTTGGACTGAAGCGCCGACAGAATGGCCCTGAGAGACGAGAAGTTCTTCAGCCGACGACATTCCTGCAGGAGAGAAGATTCACGATCAGTGGATTCACTTGATATCAGATCGAATGTTCCGGGGATCGTGTTGTTTCTGAGTTTGTCTGACCTGTGCCACTCTGATCCACTTCTCGATGATGCGGGCCCTTAGTGCAGGAGTAGTGGGGGGGAGGCACGAGGAGGTGGGACTGGAGGTGGCGTCCGTGGGCTGGCAGAGCAGAGACATGATCACCTGGCTGGTGACGGCGTTAAACTGGGAGATGGTGGCCCGGATGGTGGGAGACATGTTCTCCTTCTTGTCCCTTTGAGACCACACACAGCCCAGACACTGGTACGGCACCACTCGGACAAACAGAGCCTGAAAACACATGAAAACCATTAGTCAGCTGTTAATCGGGAATGGAGAACGGTGGAGGCGTGTGAATACGGAGCCGCTCACGTACAGAATCCATGCGGGTGAGCTGTTCGGCAACGGCGGCAGCAGAGAAATCCATGATCCCACCTGGATCCAGAGAGTTTTCACATCCTGAATCCTCGTCGTCACCAGATCCCTCGGCCTCTTGATCCAGATCCGCCAGAGCAGAACCGACGTCCGTCTCCGGTTCTGAACAAACGCACAGAGCAGGAGTCAAATGAGTGAGGAGGGTTTCCACATCCACACAAAGGCCTCACCACTCTGGACCATGTTGTACCTTCTCTCTGGAAGCTCTTGAGCAGCGCCTCAGCTTGCCCGGCCAACGAGCAGAAGTTGGGTTGGCTGCGCATGTTGTCGAGCACCGCGGAGCTGATGCTCAGGTGATCCAGCAGCAGCCGGAGGGCCGAGTGCCGGGGGGGGTCCCTGAAGTCCTCGCTGAACTCATCCAACCACGTCTGGATGAAGGCTAACAGAGGGCTGGGGACAAAGAGCAACAGTCACATTCAACCAGAGCAGCAGATATATCAGATATAAAGTGTCTGCAGGTTCAGAGTCGTCCTCTTACCTCCTGTAGCATTCACAGTTGTCCAGGTCTGACGCAGCACTGTCTCTGCAACGATGAAAACAGCTTTTTAAAAAAACGTCACAGTGCCCTTGAACCCTGAACGCTATTTTGTTTGTCGGTTGTTTTATTTTAATTATTATTTTTCCCTGCCCCTGCGGTGATCCAAGCCCTGAGCTGCAGCTCTGCCGGCCGCAGCCTCAAACCGCTCTGTGCACAATTGTTGTTGTCGACGGCTTCCAGATAATGAGCACCTGCCAGACACTTATTATGACATCAAAGCTCAGAGCAGAGAATCGCTCTGTCAGGGAAACGAGGCATAAAGAGCCCCGGACTCAACGTGGTGACTTTATTACGTTCCCAGAATTAAGCCCTTGACATTATCTTGAGTTACCTTTGGAAGAGCAGCTCTATGAGCTTGGAGCTGCCGGTGAACGTTCTGTACGTGGAGAGGAAGATCGTGCTGTAGTCCTGCTCCTGGTAGCTCGGGTCCAGCAGGTGGTTGACCAGCAGCTCCAGCGTGGCGGCCTTCAGGCGCCGCACCTTGCAGGTTCGGTACTGGACGAAGGCGCAGGACGGATTTGCATCGTCGGTTTGGGGAGCGGAGGGGGGGGCGGGCTCCCGGCGCAGGGTGATCCCGTACACGGCGCCGTCCTCAAACTCCTCGCCCCACTCCTGCACTGGGTTCTGGTGATGGTAGAAAACGAGAGTTTTTCAGAGTGGCTGCTGTTTAAAACCCCGGCTTGTGTCTTGATGATACACAGATGTGGGTCCTACACACAAACACAGATCCAGTAGTGTTACTGGTCACAACGTTAAGGTCAGAGGTCGAACCACGAGGAGGTAAAAATAGCAGCAGGCCTGGTGAACCAACACACACACAAACAAGTGACACAACACCACCACTGAGACACACACTGATCCCCTATGAACCACAATTACTAGGTAATATTTGACTCATCATCATCCTGTAGCTCGAGTGCACAAACACGTGAGCGATTGTTATTATGAGACGTTCGTGCACTTCACGTCCTGTTTTCACAGTTTCCCTGCAACACAGGAAGGAGAGATTTCCAGGAGTTTTGAAGGTGAACACGAATGTTTGGGGACAAATAAGAGGCTTATCAAGAGGTTGGTGCATCAAAGCAAAACACCGGAGCGGATCCGAAATGTCAGGAGTCTGTTTCCTTCATCTTCACCTCCAGTGACCGGTGAAGGCTCAGCTCCACTCGTCTTCATTTAATTCAAACGTGCTGCTTCTTTTCCATATTCAGGCAAGAGGTCAGATGTTTGATCGATAAGTGTTTGAGCAGAAGACGAGCAACTTGTTCAGTCTGAGAACCAGATGATTGTAGAAGCAGGATGAGAGGCAGGTCCGAGGGAACGACAAGCTGCCGATCAACAAACCAAGAAGAAACTCAGGTCAACGCGTCCTGACTTTTTGTTATGATAAAAACCATAAACATCAGATCCTGCGTTTCCCATCATGCATCTCTGTCTCACTTCTCACTTAGGGTTAGTTAATTGTTAATTCTCCCTGCTCAAATCGTGACGACGTCCATCACAGCGATATTACTTATGTTATCCGATGCTAGCGCTCGCATCTGAGATATTTTACCTGTATTTCTCTAAAGAGGGAGGAAGTGGAGACGCTTCTTTATTTCCCGGTCCCTTCAAAGTGTCACATTATAAACATGAGAGTCAGAACGAGCTCATGTTTGACTAATGTCTAATTCTCTGGTTTATATGCAAATGTGACACAAATCTTTACAAAATAAAAACAAGTGTCCTGAGCTTTAAGATCAGAGTCGTTCTGTATAAATACACAAGATCTGACAACACAACCAGCGTGAGTCACTGCAGCGAGGGGATGAAACAAACAGATTTAATTTAAAATCAATTCACTACAACGAGACGACTTTTATCTTCTTCTGTAAAAGGTTATTTAAATGTCTTTATGTTGTACTTGTGCGGTGGCCAGTGTGGACCGGTATCACACAAACCCTATTGTCCGGCACGGAAACTATAGAACCATTTGTTCGTTATGCAGATGTGAAGCTGGGCCTTGTGTCCGTGAGGAGCTGGTGGCACCGGGCAGATCTGGAGCAAACACACTGTACGACGTTAGATTACCGATGAGCCAGAGAGGCAGCAGGACAATTCATCCAATCAGTGTAATATCAAATCTAAACGTGAGGGAAAAGACTTGTTTGGATCGGACTCCAGGAAAATCCACATAATCTGCATTTATTCTGTTTTATTCCAGTGAAAATGGAACAAACCTGTGACTCATCTGTCACAATAACCTTGATTTGTTTCTTCTTTGCATGTCACTCACTCAGCCCACAGCAGCATTGGATATTACAGACAGAACAGACCGTGGAGCAGCAGCACGACTCCTCCGCCCTGAACTCCAACAAACAGACCCAGTCATGGTTCTTGATCTTGTGCAACATCGCTTTTCCCTCTCATGCGGATATTTCACATTTGAGTCACACGGAGATTCAACAATGTCTCTTTGAAAAACCTCGAAGGTCGTGAAACATTTCTCAATGAATCTAGAAACACAGATAACGTCCCCCAGCAGGAATCTGTCACCGTGCAATCATTTTAAAAAACTTAAATTTGTATTTTTCGTTATTATTTGTGCAGCAGTTTTAGACGTGTTTATATATTTCCAGATAAATCAGATATGTTTATTAGCTGTGTGACTTGAAGACACACAAACAAGGTGCAACTTCTCCTCAAGCACTTTCTCCACAAACAGAGTCAGAGTCCAACAGGTGAACTACACAGAAAACTGCTCCACAGGAAACCACACGTTTTCTCTGGGGAATTTTTTAAAGCTTTTACATTTTGAAGAATAAACTGCAAAGAGCCAACTAATCCCAGATCCCAGGATACTTCACATATTAAAGAATAAAACCTCAGGTAACTTCACATGTTCTCTGAGCTACATTTCGTCACCAACTTTAACCAGAATAAAAACACAATTCATCCACAGGTAACTACACAAAAAAACGAGCCTACAGGAAACTGCACATTTACTCTCCAGTGGATAAACAAACCAACTCTTTCACACATTAATCAGACAAACACTGACCCACATCTAAAGACACAGATTCATCTCTGAGGAGCTGAATCCTGCTGAGGTGACTTTTCTCTCTTCTCACACTCACCATAGTCAGCTCCCATTTCCCCATGACGTCCTCTGGAGTTAGACTCTGCAGCTCCTCATCTCCTCCGGACTGAAAACCGACTCCAGGTCTAAGGCTGCATGTTGGAATTAACCCAAAACTTATTTCTGTTTTAAAAACTTTCAAACTACATGAACGCGCCTGTGTCACGAGTTAAAAAAGACGAGTTTCTCTCCTCAGAGGCTCCGCTACATTTCACATCTGGATCATATCTTTCACATCTGGTTCCATGTGGAGGTTTTTGTTTCCTCTGCACAGAAGAGACCGATACCTGCCGCTGTGTCCCCGCAGTGTGCGTGAGGACAGAAACAGGCAGCCTGAAACTCACTGGGCTGCAAGTGGGAGGAGACTCAGAGTGGGAGGAGTGTGTGTCTGTGTGTGTGTGTGTCTGTGTGTGTGTGTGTGTGTGTGTGTGTGTAGTTTTATTTATAAAGCACATTTTATTAACAGAGGAAGAATCAAGTTGCTGTGCAGGGACATTTAAAAACAGCACAGAGACAAAATTTAAATCAGAAAACACATTTTAAAACAAATGTCAAGCAAAATAAAAGAGATTTTAAAAGAACAGAATAAAACAGGTGAAAGGAAAAATCTTTATAAAACTGTAAAAAGAACAGTTGAAGGAGAAAATTGATATAAATACTGTCTAAAATAGATTAAAGTACAATGATGGATATGACTTTGTAAAATAGTTTAATAGTTCATAGCACTTTTGAATAAGAATCAGGATGGAGGATTCCTGTCTCCAGCTCTGTCTTCTCATTTTTAATTCATCTTTCTTTTCTCGTATAAAATAAATAGAATCAAATGTGTTACTTAAGTTTATGTTTCCGGTTCTTTAAAAAAAACGTTGTTGATAACTTAAATATCCCTTTAAATAAAATATAAACCAAACCCACTCCCACTCATATAAATTATTTTAAAAAATAACATAAATATATATAAAAACTAATAAAACAACCTATATGTGACAAATTTAAGCGTGACCACCCAGTACATTGATAAAAACTAGAATTAGGTCAAAAGCAATAAAAGCACATTTTAATCTTTGATTTAAAGAAGCTGACTCGCACACTGTGTCTTCGTCCCCATTTAAAAAACTAACAGTCATATTTCACTGACAGAAAGTCAACCTTACACCACATATTAATAACTTGGGTGGCACATAGTTTATCATATCTTCATGCATCACACACCTCAAGGCTCATATTAGGATCTTTTGTCCTGATTTCTCTGAAACAAAAGACACAAGTGGCATCGTTTCCTGTTTCCATGTTTCCTCTTCGTCTAAAAGTCTTGGCTCTGGGTTATTTTTCCCTTTTCCTCCTCAGCTTCATGTTTGACCCTGAGCTGTAAACACAATGTGACACCGGTCAGTACGAGCCCCGCCCACACCTGCTGTCAACATGTCACCTCCTAACACACTGTTCAATTCTACAACTCTGATTCTAGTTGTTTATTAACCTGCAGTTGTTTTCCTGTCATTTGAACATGTTTCATATGAGCTGAAAACATGTCAGGCATCATGAATATGGAAAAACACAACTATGATGTTCACCTTCTTACATGTGCGTATTAACATTTACTCTTTGCAGCATATATCTGCAAAAAACATCTGAATCATGTGATCACAGTTTTATAAGTAAATCGTATATTCCATCACTGAGGTTATAACTTCTACTCATAACTTCACGAGTCACAAACCATGGCAACTACCTATCCTGGGACAGGTTGGGACGGGAAGGACGCGACGGTTGGAGCCTTCGTTTCTCAGGGATTGAAACAGGAAAAGACTAAAGGTGCCGCTGTGACGCAGTTGGTCTTCAAACGCAGCCTCTGAAGGACGCAGCTCCTCAAACGAGACACACTTCAAGAGTAACTCATCCGTGTTCGTCCCCTGGAAACGCTTCTTGTTGTGTTTTGTGTATTTGCATGTGTGTGTGTTTTACGTGTGTTGAGCTCCCAGGGCCACCGTACTGTTGAGATACTTCCACTTGGAGGACGTAGAAACCGGCCTCATACCAGAGTGGTACTTTCTGCAGCGTGTAGGTATGAACACACTCTGCAGATTGTGTGAGACTCACGAGCAGCAGACTGAATGTTTTCATGTCAGGGATTAAAATCTGCTCCACGTCTGCACTGATTGGAGCAAACAGGAGCGTTTATTACCCCTGCACCCCCCCAGGGGTAACAGTCTGCAGGCACCAGAGGGGGGGGGTATCTGAGATCATGTGTCAGCAGTGGACGAAGACGTGTCGGCCTGTGAGTCCCTGCTCCCCATCAGAGAGAAACACAATCTGAAAGTGTCGCTCACTTCGGGGACTTTCAGGCATTTGGTGTCTGGACTTCAGGAATTTAAAGGCCGATGCACAACAGCAGCGGCGAGGAATGAAGACCGACGCTTCTTTATCAACACAGGGACAAACTATTTGCATTCATGGGCCTCGTGACTGGGAAAGTATGTCATTGACAGTGTGTTCACTGCTTCTCTGCTCTAGAGCCAGATACTAGGAGTCTGAGGAGGCAAAACAAAAACTGGAACTAACGCCCACAAGTCCAGACACAAAAACTTTGTTTTTAACACGTAACGAAGCCTCAGTGATCTGACTTAGTCCAGAATAACAAACCCTACGATATCCTATGTGAGCTTATGTCCCACATATCGTAAGAGAAACTGATCTTTGCACTGACAACCATCTCTGTCGTCTTTCTGTTGCTCTCATATGACCTCAAGCTGAGGCCGGCACACGTTGTAGGTCAAAGCCTTCAAACGTAAAACTCCTGACAACAAGAGAAAAGTGAGACGCCGTGACTCAGACCTTCAAACACACTCAGACGTTACCTAAAGGCTATTTCACATTTCTTAAAGGTTGCCGGGGCGACAGTGGCTCATATCGAGTGCATGCCGGTCACAAACTGAAGAGCTGCACCGCTCCGGCTCATGACTCGGCCGTGGAATGAAAGAAAAACCCTCCAGGGACAAGCGTCGCTAACCACACGGGAGCTGTGACGCAAAACTGCTGAGAGAACTGCTTCTTTTGCGTTTCGAAGCAGTGCCTGGGGCCCCGAGTGAGAGAGGGGCCCCAGAGAACAGCTGATACATTGGTCTGGGAAACAAACAATTAGGGACAATCCCCTTGAATGTACAATATATAACATCAGCCACTAGGGGTCTCTCAATAATGATCTTGAGACATCCTGTTCAAGATAAACATAAACCGTGACCTTGACCTTTGACCCTTGGCTGCCAGGATGAAATCCAAGCTCGAGTGAATGTTTGTGCCAAATGTGCCGACTTCCCTCAAGGCGTTTTGGAGATAAGTTAATATATATAAGTCGATCTTGTTAAATACTGGGATTTGCAGACATGTAAAACTGTTGTGCTTCACCTCAGCCGGACTTTACCTGCTGTCACAAAAGTTTGAGGACGGATCGTTCCACAAAATCCAAAGACAGAAAAACCATATTCACACTGTAGTTCTATGTATAAATGTGAGGGAGACCATCTTTTCAAAAGAAATTAGTTTATTGAGCATTGTAATCATATAAATTCAGTTAAAATAAATGTAGACTTTGAGAGAGGTTCTCCTCCTCATACTTCTTCTCCTCAGACGGATCCTCCTCCTCCTGCTGCTCCTTTGGGCTCGAGATCTCTGCGTCCCTCAGCCGGAGCTGCTCCATCAACTAGTCTGCTTTCTGCTGGTTGATGCTCCTCACTGAGGTTGGAGACGTCCATCCCATTTCTTGAGACGGTCTCATTCTCATATTCAGAAGTGGACTTCTTCTCCATGTTCACCAGAAACCGCTTCATCCAACCATCCTCCTCCTGATGGATTGTCTGTCCTTCTTTCTCTGCTTCCTGCTGGTCGGGGATCACGTAGTCAGGTGGAGCTTCTGGTCCATCACAGCTTGGAAGGTCCTGATGGGAAGAGGCTTTAAACTTCTTCCTTTGTGGTCGGTTGTCTCTCCTGGGCATGGTGCTGTGAGATGAAGACACCTTGTGGAAGAAAGTTGTTGAAGATCTGTTGTGGATTGCAGTGAAGTGATGAACCAACCAAAGGTGAAGCACAGAGTGAGTGAATGCTGAAAAATGGCTCTATACAGTATATAGTGGACCGTGCTTTGAAGTACCAATTGGCTTTAATCTTAAAATGGTCATACCTTTGATTCTTTGATATGACCTGTGATCTCCCTAAACGGCCGTCATTGATCTTCCAAGATTCTTAAAGATTCAATTCTGCACTAAGCAGCTATGGTCAATATGTTGAACTATTTTGTAATATCATTAACAATGTAAGGGGGCAGTGGGACCATGGCTTCATCGCTGTGAGGAATCTGAGTGTTATCTCTGGATAAGAGGCTTTGTCCTTCTGACAGAGGGTTACACAAAAAGTACACAGTACGAGTACTTCATAGTATTTGTGGCAGTAGTCTCACTAGTAGGAAATAGGACATGAACTCATCAGACAACATTTACTCAGAGTGTCAGTGGTTGTGTAGGTTTCTGAGTGGAAACAGCTTCGTCTCCCTACAGTCAGGATTCAGTTGTGTATCCTCAGGGGACACTAAATCTCCCAGAGTCTCCACCTGATCTGTTTGGCACAGAGTCAGTGACAGTGATGATGATATGAAACATGATGATAATCGTAAACTGTCCTGCAGGCGTCAGGTGACACTTCCATAAAGACAGAATTACAGCAGCTTCTGAACTGAATGGGAACTGGTTCAGCTGCTGTGCGCCACCTCGTGGTCACAAGTAGAACAGCAGCCACAACACTATGGCTGAGTGTTGTTAAAAAGTGGGTCACAGGGACAAAGAGGTGAATTAGTGTGCGTGTGTGGCTCTGAATGTTTAAAGTGCTTCCAACTGACCAATGTGTAGTGTTGACGACAGAGAATATCTGTGATCAATGTCTGAAAACATTATTTTACATGCTGAAATTAAACAGATTTGATTTCCTCCAATCTATTTCTACTTTGTGTTCAATTTAAAATAAGAACCACAACTTTCAAAAGCTCTTATTTTCAGTTGTAGATATGTGCCTCAGGGATCCGTGGAGGTCGGACTCACACAGTTTGTTGTTGGTTTCAGGACAAAAGAGCAAAGACACAACTAATAGTTTCTCACAAATATGTACAAAACTATGTTTTATTCCAAAAACTCTCAATCCAACTCCACAAATATGAGTTAAAAGTATAATACATTTGCTTTTGTTCCTTCTTATAAATCTCTCCATATGGTTGATAATAAAAAACAAATTGCACAGCATCATCATCATCAGATACATGAACGTGTATGAATGTAGAAAAGGCTTTGACTACGATATGCCTGACTGGCAGCGTAATGGCTTTGGTAACAATAAAGTTAGTTATTCAGATATTGCATAAGATTACACATTATAAAAACAAAATAAAGCTGAGATTAAAGCACTTTCTTAAAACAACTTTAATAGATAACCTTACTTTTATATGTAACATGCAAATATTAAAAATAAAACCATACTCATTAAACCATATATATTTGATTTTTAAAAATTTACAACACACTTAAAATGTTTTTGGGAGAGGTTAACTTTGCTCCAAAATCTTAAAAACCCACAATACGTGGGAATGAGAACCCGTTTTGAGATCCCGGCGAGACGCCACACGTTGGACTGAAGCACATTTGGTATAAAAACAAAAGTTAACGGTGGATGACACATGTGATTGTCCCCCTGCAGGCGTCCTGGGGACTGACTCTCGTCCAACCTGCTGTCCCCACTGAGTCACCACAGTCGGTTTGAGGCTCACGCTGTCGCAGGGCGCGCTCTACTCCGCCGGCTGCGCCTTGTTCCTCTTGTTCAGGACTTTGCGGAGGCTCTCGGGCATCAGGTACGGCCGCTCTGCGCTGCCGTCGTTCCTCTCCAGGTCCTCCACTGGAACGAGTTCAGACAGAAACAACATTAAATGAAGGTTTATTACAGCCACAGTTTTTCATTTCAAACTCTGAAGCACCATATTTTGTGTTCTGCA
The DNA here is from genome assembly GCF_009819705.1 of Hippoglossus hippoglossus. Classification (NCBI taxonomy): domain Eukaryota; kingdom Metazoa; phylum Chordata; class Actinopteri; order Pleuronectiformes; family Pleuronectidae; genus Hippoglossus; species Hippoglossus hippoglossus. The sequence continues at coordinate 21,385,610 of NC_047158.1, read as the reverse complement.
GATGTTTAAATATGTAATATATGAAATAGTCATACCAGTAAACCTGAGGAAGTCAGAGGAACATTTAATTGGCTTCAGTAGAAAAAAGGCAATAACTGTAAATTGAATCCGTACATTTGTCGCAAACGTGCATCTATTCAAGTTAAAATCCTGTTTTGTGCAACAAAGACTTCAAAGCAAACACTGAAGATAAAAATCTACACAGATTAAAAAATATTCACTAGTACAGACACGCATGTGAACAGAAGTTAAAGTGCATTGATAGAACAGCATTTTGAGGATTAGCACTGATGGTCATGTATTTTCTTCCGTGTCCATAAACACTAAAGTACAAACAGACCAACTTTAACAACTCAGGCACATGAACGGCTTCAAGTTTCCGTTTGGCCAGTGGCAGTGGAAGGACTAAAAAAAAAAAAAAGGTTTAGAAATATCAGTTATTCAGTGAAGCAGTTTGTCCGTCGCATTCAAAACGACCACGAACCAACAACAGGAGAAAGTTTCTAATCCACTTAATCGCGTCCCAGTAGGAAACCATCACGTCATCACTTCATGCAGCAGGTTGAGAATGTGTAATATTCACACGTACACTTTAAAGAGCTCCTTTCAGGAGACATGCTTGACGTCCGATTGACCATTCGCTAAATCACTTCAAGCTTTTCTTTTTCAATTTTTTTAAATCTTTCAACATTTTGCTGCCACACAGCTTCACCACGTTTAGAAACCAGCAGCTTCACAGACCAGCAGCGCCTGGTTACGGTTGCTCAGCTCTGATTGGACAAATACTGTCTGGAGACTAGTGAATAGTCAATCAGGAAAAAACAATATTCATAACATCTCATGTCCAACGTTTCCTCGTGTTGAAGGACAGTAAAGTTAAAGGGAACCAGTCAGTTGTGAACGAACCCGGCCACTTTAAGGCATCGTCTTCTGTAGCGTCACCACAATCTGCCTCGATGGGATGATTGGGTTTAGTGCAACATTTTTAATTTTTCCCCATTGGGCAACAACAAAGTACCAGCTCCTCTAACATTTCAGGGTTCAACTACAGCCGTTTGAAAAGGTGTCGGGTTTTCCGTGAACAATCATTCTATGAGAACTCCTCTAAGAAGCAGCGTCCTCCTCTTTAGTGTGCCGCTCTGTCATCTGGACGTCTTCTTCGTCTCGTTGCAGAGACGAAGACGAGGGCGGATCCTCGGCCTTGTTCTTCCACAGAATCTCGTGAAGGGTTGACGACATGTAATAAGGCCTCGCGGCTGACCCGTCATTGCGCTCCAGGTCTTCGCCTTATCGTGCGCGAGTGTGTGTATTCGTACGTGTTAATGGGTGGAACAGAAGGTTAGTATATAAAAAGGGCCAGTGGGGGGGGGGAAAGGGGGAGGGGAGGTGAATTGTGGGAAGTGAGAAAAGGAAGGGCGAGACAAAAAGAGAGAGAAAGTCAAAAGGTAAGCAAGCAAAGGCACCGATAAGCACTTTAGATTGTAAATAGATTCAGCTTGAAACCAAGCAGCAGCCGTTGCCCAGTTTAACTCACTGTAAAGCCACAGGCTGTTATTTTGAAATGGTGGCGAAATTCTGAGAAACCACATTCATGCAATTTTTAGAAATTAGAGACAGCACCATCACCGAAAGCAAAGTGAGGATTCATGAAGTGAGAAAAGCTCTGAGTCATTGTTAAACTTCCATCAGTGACTGATCCGTCCCTTTCTTCAACACAGCTCGTCTGACATGTTGGTTCTCATGTGTAAACCAGTGTAGACACTGGTGCAGATTATGTGTTAGAACTGCTGAGTGGGGCTACTCACAGAAACAGAGGAACAGAGTGTCCACACACATGGCGTACACGCTGAAGAAGCCGTTGGCGATGAGGTACGAGCCGACCACCACAGTCTGGGGAGGACACGAACAATACCAACACGCATCAGAACCAAAACAAAGCTGGGAAAACTGGAATTTACAGCAATAGAACAAAAAGGGACTGTATGACTCACCAGGATGGGCACCCAGTAATAGTGGAGATTGGGTGCTGTGTTCTCAAAGGCCGCCACTCTCCCAGAGAAGAAGAAGAAGGCAAAGACCCCTGGGGAAGCAAAGCTCTCGTCAGACAACGGATCCTCCTCCAGTCGGCATTAGGAACGAGGAGGAAATAACCAAACTCACCCACGAGTCCAACGATGAGCAGTTTGCCCAAAAACAGGAGGAAATCTGTCACTTTATCCAAGACAGCCACTCTTTATTAAAAAATAAAATGAGATTGTTACACAAATTACACACATTATATTTGTTTTGTGTAAACTTATACAGTAACACTCACCTGATCATGTTCCTCATGAGGAGGAAGAAGGCATCTTTGGCTGAGGCACAGAAGTTTTTGCCGTAAATTGCCACCTAGAGACGAAATGGACTCATTACATCGGAATATTGCCACATTATGGACATCACAGTGTGGATCAGTTTTTATGAAGAGGGCGGAGTTCAATGAAATACAGATAAACAGACACACACCATGATGTAGGCATTTCTGTTGAGGAACTTGATGCATTTCTCCAGACACCAGAAGCAGCACTTCAGACAGCACAACAGGAACTTGGTGAACTTATTGTGGGTTCCTGTGAACGAGTCAATGATAAGTGAGCATTTAAAAAAACAGTGGAACAAACAAGTTTTCAAAGTTATAACCAAACACAAATATAAAGGAATAAAGAGACAGTTACTTGAATAAGGAGTTTTTCAAATCGTTACTCTTCAATAAATAAACCTCCAGAGGGAAACATGGTGCAATAAAACTGCAGCTCATTTCCGTCACTGACGTTGTACAAACTAAGTTTTGTGTTTTGATTAATTAATGTTGATCCAGAAAAAGTTAAACACCTTTGAGCTTGTGGTCCAGATACTCCAGGAAAACCCGGATGATCTGAATGATGGAGAGAATGAGAGAGCCGAACGCCAGACTTCCAGTGTGATACCTGGAACGAGGCAAAGACACAACGGCTCAGTAAGGAACGAACTAAAGTAATAAAATAAATGAACGAAAAGACATTAATACATAATGACAGGAAGAAAGACTATAAAGATAAATAAAGAAACAAAGAAAGATAAGTGTAAGTGAACCACAGCTTCCTCCACACACACACCTGAGAGATCTCCCGAGGGAGGAGAACACCGGGAAGGCCGGCATGTCGTCCGGCTTCACCGAGGCCCAGTAGTACGAGGAAAAGGCTCCGGCGAGCGTCATCTGTCCCAGGCCGATGACGAAGTTGGCGCACCAGAAGAAGAGGAAGACGTTGTAGAACTGAAGGACGATCAGGTATTTGTGGTAAATCGTCTCCCCGCCGTAAAACGCAAAGAGGCACTGGGAGTCGGGACACTGGGTTTTCATCGAACTGGTCGAGTAGTTCTGAGCAGGTTGGACGGAGAGATTGTTTACACAGGAGATTTAATGATGTAAACATAAATGTGCAAGAAAATAAATCTATAAAGATGCTGTAAAATTAGAAACTTACGGCCGGCTCACAAATTGTCCTCGTGTGTTCACACGCCGTCTCGTTGAAAACTTTGTAGATGGGTTCGTTTGAGGTAGACAGGAAACTGATCAGTTCTGTCAAGGATCACGATCACTGGGACATTTTGACAATAAATACAAAACTCTAGATTCCTCCTGATAAGAGAAAGGATACACAGCAGTGACGGCCCAGTAGGCGATGACGATGGCCAGGAGGAGGAAGGTGAAGAGCGGGTAGAAGAGGGAACACATCACGTGACCAATGGCTCTGTAAACACAACAGTGTCACTGGTGGTCACACACAACACAATCAAAAACAGAAAACGAATCTTATCCCCCATCTGACCTGCTGGCTTCTTTGATGAGAGCGATGGCGATGAGGATCCTTTTCCTGAGGAAGATGAGCAGCAGGATGATGATGACTTCCACAATGGCCAGGATAATGACTGAAGAAGTAGAACGACAGAGGGAGGGATCATGTGGAGGTCTTCATTTTACAGCAACGTGTTGGTGTGTGTGAAATGTGCTGTGCACTGACTGAAGGCCAGCCAGGTCTGTCTGATCTGCAGGTAGACGGTGAAGTCCGTCTGGAAGCCCAGATCCTGGAGGGTCACGTTAGAGCCTGGCTCTCCCTTCAGGGCAACGTACTCCATGGAGCAGTGGAAGATACCTGAGCACCAAACAGAGATATTGTTTGTTTTTTTAAACTGTAATGACAAGGTTGCCGGTTCAGCCCCGGGGTCTTTCTGTGTGGATTTGGCTTGCTCTGGGTTTTCTCCAGGTCCTCTGGCTTCCTCCCACAGCTCGAAGACGTGCAGATTGAGGATTAGTTTGAGTGGAAACTCTTACAGAGACTTCTTTGAATTCCTGTCTCAGCATTCTCAAGTTGGAAGGTTTGCTGAACCACCTTTTTGGAACAGGCTCCCCGAGCATGGCAGAGATAACGATGATCTACTGTTCTTACCGTATCCTATCACCAGTATCACCAACACAATCATGACCCAGACCATGATCCCGGCCAGGAAGCGCAGGAGGATGATGAAGAGCAGGCTGAGGAGCATGGCAATAACCAAGCCTCTGGAGAGAGAGAGAGAGAGGAGGGGGCGTGAGAAGGGAGGGTGAGAGGGAGCAGTAACACCAGCCCATGTTCTTTCTGTTCAAACAACTGGATCAAAGTGAGCGTCTTACATGAGAATCCAGTACCAGGACTGTGTGTAATCCTCAAAGATCTTCATGACCACCTGACGAGCCTCAATAACCACGGTGGCGTTCCTGCAGAGAGATTCTTGTGTTTATCAGCTCGAGCACCGTGAAATTCCTCTAAGCGATATTTGTAAAAATAGAAAGTGGCAGGTTCAGACGGGTCAACGCTCATTTCACGCCGTGACACTCGAAGCAGTCGTGTCACAATAACTGCAGAGATGGACTCACTTGACTCCGTCCAACAGGTCCTTGGCATCTCGAATTTTCCCACTTCCATCGTCGAAGTGGGAGCTGTTTCCCACAGTTATCACCTCGCCCTTCTGACCCAAGGCTGGGAAACACCTGCGTGTGACTGGAGGACGAGTGGGAGAAATTACAGCTTTTTATAGAGACACTGGGTGAGTACAGATCCACAACATCCCCCTATACTCTTGTGTATTTAATGAAAAGCTCTTTACTGAATGATTTTATCATATTTAATCTTAACCTGCTGTTCATATTAAATGTTATTTTACTTTTCTTGTTCTATCGTAAGCTTTAGATGATGTGTTTCGTGGGATCCCACTCACAGGGCTTGCTCGGCATCAGCATGGCAGGACAGAGGTCTAACCGGAGGATTTCTGGAATACCCTGAAACACAGTATACGTGGATGATCAAAACAAAGTGAGGGAATCGAGACATTAGAAAGACGCATCGCAGCTTTAAACTCACCATCTTGTTTGTCACGCCGTCCTGGCAGAATTTCTTGTAGTACTCAAAGTCCTTTTTGTTGCTGTAGGCTTTGACTAAGGTCATGAACTTGTCGGGACACTTCTCCACACACATCTGAACGGGAGGCGGCGTTCACATCGAGTGCAGGGAGAGAAATCAGTGGTCATGGGTTCAGACAATAAAAGCAGCAGAGCAGAGAGAACGAATGCCAACACTCACAGTTTGGTCTTTGTGAAACAGGAAGAAAACAAAAGCAGCAGCTTTTTTTTCCCCACTTCCATGAAAACATGCTAATTAAAAGCAGGTTTTGAGTCTGTTCCAACTGAGAAAGTAAACTTGAAGCAGTCAGTAATCAGACTGAAACACACGGTGCTGCTGGCGGACACCGTTCTACCACAGTGCCAAAAGATAAAGCAGGTTGTGGAATGAGATAAATAATTATGAGTGATGTCCATTTTGTGTCCCACTTCTGACTAGGACACCCGCGGGGGACACACTTTGTATCATTTCCTGATACAAGGGGCGTCTCCGGCATTCAACAAGTGTGAAAACGTTTGCTGCAAATAACACTGCACAGCACAGCACCAAGTTAGAGAGCTCTGACGTTATTATGACAAGTGTCAAGTTGGTTTTGGTTCAACATGAAACTGTGGCAGGACAAATTTAAATATGTGGGTCTGCCACAGTCTATGTATTTAACGGGAAACACTGTATTAGATATTTTTTTACTTCTCGTTGTCTCAACTTTGAAAGACTTCTGACAGACAGCGCAGTTTGCTTCATCAGCACTTCCCGGCTTTAAAGGGGACATAGCATGCAAATTCCACTTTGTTAGTGCTTCTACAGGTTAATGTGGGTATCTGGCTCATGTCTACCAACCCAAAAACTCTGGGGAAAAAACACTCGCGCGTTTTGTTATAGTTCCTCTAAGTCAGAAACGTCATGCTTGAGCGACTCGATTGCGCTTCCTGGGTATTGTGTCGTAACAAGGAACTGGAAGTCTCCCTACATGGTCTTGGCCCACCCCCCGTCCCCCCACACTCGTTACTTCCGGGTTTACACCGGAGGCAGCGAGGCTGCGAGGCAGCGCAGCGCCGTTCTCCAGCGCGCAGCCGCCTGGCTGTTCACACAGGACGAGCATTTCTCCGCTGGTCAGCCCCATAGACTGTATATATAAGGTCAGCCCGCGATTCTGCTTTCTCCGCTTGTTGTTGTACCCGTTGAATGTCGGGGTTCGGGGGTAAATGATGGTCTTCATAGCCCCCCCCCCCCACCTCTCTTTCTCTCTCTGTCTGTCTGCTTGTGTGCTTGTAGTGGGGGGGCAGAGGGGGACATTTAATTATGTGATTGGGAAAATTAAAACTCCAGGACAACAGAAGGGGAATACAAAGTATGGGATGCATATTTGATAATTTATATCATATAAAATATGTAATTTATATCGTTTAAAATCATGGGGGGAGAGGGGGGAGGGGGCAGCTGGCTCATTAGCATTTAAAGGAACAGGCACTCAAAACAGGTCGCTCTGTGGAGGGCTGTTTTATACAGGGTAAAAAGGAGCTGTTTGAAATGATCCTTGTGGTATTTTGACCAAAGTATGTTACAGACATTTCATTAAGACCCCAAGGAACCATATCAACTTGTGGTAAAATGGGCATGCTATGTCCCCTTTAACTACGAGTACTCGACATTATCCAGTCACTTATCGTTAAACTTGCATTTCCCCATGTTCATTAATAAGTTTAACGGATAAACATAACCAGACGTAGATGTAGGATGCAGTGGAGGTAATTAGATCATGATTTACTTCTTTTTAACAACCCCCTTGTTACTAAAAAACATTCATGGCATTAGATACAACAATAGTTTAACATAAGCAGAGAGGATCACACGGGTGGAAAGGAGTGGAGCTCACACCTGTGTGGTGGGACACTGGAACTCCAGCAGCACCATGGGGCTGGCACACTTCATGATGTTGAAGTAGAACAAGTCTCGCTTGTTTCTGTTCGACAGAGGGAAAAAACAGACATGAGGTTCTGCCAGGCTGCATACGCATGTTTTTGCCATCTTGCCTCTATTAGGGGGGAGTTTGGGTTTGTTACTGGTGAATCAACAACAGACCATCATCATCATCTTTTTCTTTCTATGACAAAATACCCAATGGTGATACAAACATCACAGAAGTGAGAAGAATGGACTCAACAGTGGTTTGTATCGACCCTGACGAAGGAAAGACAGCGGAAACCATTTGGTGAATAAAACATGGTGGACTGGAATTCTATTACGTGTTTTAATGTAGATGGATTTGCAGTTTAAACTTTAATGTACCGTGTGTGTGTGTGTGTGTGTGTGTGTGTGTGTGTGTGTGTGTGTGTGTGTGTGTTCTCAAAGAAGAAAATGTCCATGAGCGCACCATGCATAGTCAGACCTATAAATGGAAAAGCAACTCACTCGAGCTTGGTGCCGGCCTGCCCACAGAACTGGCCCCGACTGTCTGTGGGGTAGATCACCTTCCTGGGGTCCCCCTGTGACCAGGCTGGTGGCACGACAGTATAAAGTCAAAGGTCATCAAAAGGTTGTGTGTGTGTGTTTTCGTATATCTCTTTTTGTAAAAGGTGGGTTTCCTTACCGAGTATTCCCACTGCGACATAACCCAGGATGGCGATGCTGAAGAGGACGCAGCACACGATGTCTGTGCAGCCTCTGAAAGGGGAGCAGACGTTTGTGTTCGGTGTTCATGTTCACGCTCTTATAACCAGGGTTGGAAATCACATCTCTAGTCTCACCTGTTGTGGATCGGGCCCTTGAAGGTCGGGTCAAACTTTCTTGGCTCCCCTGCATTAAAAGAAAGAAGTTATCAGTCAGTGCACCCTTAGCACCCTGACTCCTGGAAACATGGCTCGGTGGTGGGAGCTCTTCAGAGCTGTTCAGGAAACACAACATCTTTAAAAAGCGGAGATGCACCTTCAACCCACGCTCAAGTTTTTAGAGGGAGGGAGGATTTAACGTTAAGAAACATTACGCCCCCTCTTTTCCTCCCATTCTCCTGTTAGAGGACTTCTCCCTTCAGGCAAAGACGCCTGGCAACCGGACAAATTCCTCTCTGGTGACTGAGCCAAAGAGCAGACAAAGCCAAAACAACATCCACAGCCACTAGAGGGGTGTAAGTTATTTATGGAAGTTCATTTTATTATGTCAGGATTTGAGTTTTATGCCAAAAACAGTCACTGAAAATGAGCCAACTTACATTTTTGTACGTGTGAAAGTTACTATATAGGTTGAGAAAACAAGGCCTCCTTCAAATTCATGAAGTACAAACTAAAAACACGATTTAACAAACCCCAAAACATCCACTGCTTGTATACGGTTGTTGTTCAGGACGTACCACGGTGTCACTGTGAGTTCTGACCATCAGGCTCAGGGACACAGTTTAGTTCGCTGCAGGTTATCTGAGGTCAGTGGGTCTGAGGCAGGAAGCTCAGTTTTAGTTTTCTATACAAATTCATCCTGCAGCTATAGAAGCCAAGCAAACAAACGCTAGACAGATTAAAAGGCGGCACATTATCACCCATGTAGCCTAAAAATAATGTTATATACAAAACTAGAATAGTGTACGTCCAACAAGGCGTCCAAATTCCCAAACTACACCAAATTTCACACACTCATAGATACCAGTCCCCTGAATATGTCAGATTTTTCTCCATCCGTGATTCATGAATTACTCCCGTGGAAAACAGCTCCAAAAACCTAAAGAGCTCCTCCCTGACTCGCTCCACATCCTTGCACCAAATTTCGTGGAAGTCTGTTCAGTAGTTGTTGTGTAATCTTGCTTTGAATAAAACATACCAACCAGCAGGACAGACAGAGGGACAGACAGAGGGACAGACGGACAGACAGAGGGACAGAGAGACAGACAGAGACAGAGAGACAGACAGAGAGAGACAGACAGACAGACGGACAGAGGGACAGAGAGACAGACAGACAGGGGTGAAAACCTCAAACCATTAACATCCATCTTGTATTTGTGTAGCATTTCTCATTGGATCCTGACTTCTTCTGTGTCTCATCCTTCTTAATGTCTCATTTGAAAGTAGTCCTACACCTTAGTAAAGCACAGTGTATCTGAACGCTGCTGTAGAAACGAACTTGCCAAACCTCAAGCATCTATACGGGACTGTGATATTCTCTGTGGCGTCTTTGCATATTAATTATGTATGTGGCGAGCGGGATAATGCTGTGGCAAGCGTTTAGTAGACGAGCTCTCAGAGGTCACAGGGAGCACAAGCTTTGTTTTTCAGAAATCCAGCTCAGTGTCTGTGACAAGACATGGCTTTAACTGATTAGATATAAACTTGAGATTAATTTGCACAAGTCCAAACCAATGAGTTACAGAGGGGTGAGGTCGACTGAGGCCTTGTTAACTTGTGTGCAGCTGCAGGAGCTGGTGTCCGGCCGACGGAAGCGTTTCTACCTTCAGAAGAAAAGGTTTGCTCGCCTGCTGAGTCAGGATCAACACACGGCTCACAAACATTTCAACAAACACTGATAAAAGCAGCTCCCTGCGTTCACACACCTGTACAATCAGAGGCTCCGCGCGTACACACACTCACACACACACAGACAGACACACACCCATTCCCACCTCAGTGTTGACATGCTGATACTGCTGCTGCTCCAGTTTCACTCACAACACACACACACCTTAACACACAGGTTCTTTCCATGCAGTTAAAACACAGAAGTGTAAAGATTGAGCCATTTGATGTGACTATGGATGAGAAAACAGCTGCAAATCTATATAAAAACAGTAAAATAAAAGAGTTACCATTCTTTCCAAAATATTCTTCTTCCTCAGGCATGGTGAAACTGGTTGAAATGCACAGAGAACCCTTCACAGCCACTTCCCCTCTTCACTGCCTCCTCCCTGTGAGCTGCTTCAAATGAGCGAGAGCCACCAGAGACTCAGGTATTGAGGAGGAGAAACCAGTCCAACCTGTCGGTGAATAGCTGCGAGCCCAGGGCGACCAGCAAAGCTCCACCTCGGCCTCCCCCCCCCCCTCCCCCTTTCTGCCTTTACTCTGAAACAACTGCCTCTTTGCAATCTGTGCTCCACCTGTGCATCTCCCTCTGTCTCCTCCCACGCTCCCGGGAGGTTTTCCTCTTTAGTGTCTGTCTAAAAAACTGGAGAGCGAAGTGATCTGCAGGGAGAGAGACGTGGACTCTGAGAAGAGAGGGAGGGACTGCTGTTGTGTACGAGGAGGTTGTGTAGCTGTTATCTAAAACATGTGTTTGGAGAAAACAAGGAGGAATTCTCTCTCCTGGTGTTTTGTGTGTCATGGAGGAGGACAGATTGGATTCAGGTGTGCAGGATGTTCGTGGCTGCAGATATCATCACCTGCAGGAAGTGACAGCTCCAACTATTCGGCTTAAAAATAATTACAACTGTGCGATGTGTTGACTAATTGCAATTAAACAGCCGTGTGGAGCAGAAGAAATAGGATCCGAGCAGGTCTCCTCGCCTCAGCGTGTTTTCTCCCATCTTGTGGGGACATGGCTGTATTGCACTGAGACCTCAGAGCAGACAGAACAACTTTCCAGCTCCCAGTTCTTTCTGTACTGAACAGCCAAAGGCTAATCAGAGAGTTTCCAGTGAATTCAAATTTCAACAAAGACTCCACAGAGGCTGCAGATGCCAATTTCTGTCCCTCTTTCCCCCCCCGATGCGGAAAAACTGAAGTTTTCCATAAGTTTTATTCCTGTTTCATGGCCAATGTTACTGATGCATGTACCAATTCCCATCAGGAGTATATTGCTATGGTAGTAGTTTCCTAAACAAAAAGCTTTTTCACAGAGAAGACGTGACTAGTTTCTGGGGAATTTGTTTTTGTTTAGACGGCAACGACATCACAACTCGGAGAGCGGAAAACCTCCAAAAGTCTCCACATGAAACTCACTAGATCGGCTTTTTTATTTGGATCTGCACCAAATTGCCCGCACACATAAATAACAGTCGAGTTCTTCCCTGAGAAATCAATGATATAAAGAAAAATCAACATTTAATGGGTTCTTCACTTAACTATACTGCATCCTTGCTCCATAATACAACAACAAGTAGTTCTAACTTCCATCTGTTTTGTCACTGATGTTTTGCATCATGTAAATGTTTTCCTGGACGCTCCAGATATCAGATAGTCTGACGTGAGAGTGAGACAGAAGACACAGCTCCTGCTGTTCAAACCGGCCCAGCGAGGTATTAGTGACAGTGAGCAATAGTTTGAATCTGTTAGAAGCTCCCCACGGGATCTCAGCTAATTCCAGTGAATCACCACAGAGCAAACAACCTGGAGATAAACAAATGACACTTTGCTCTCGTGGAACAACTTGTGAAATGTCATACAGTGTTTTTCTAATGAGGGTTTACATGGGCACCCATTACAGACGATGGGATCTACTGGGAGAAGTGTTGGAGAGGAAGTGATGGTTCATAGAAACACACAAAGTCAAAATGTCTGCTATTGTGAAAAAGGTCAAAGTTTAAGTTTCACATTCTGGTCTTTGCAATGTGACTCAGATATTAAGAACTTTGACTTTATGCCAAATTGCTGACATTTTAGCAAACTCTGGCTAACGCTCTAAAATCCGTACTTCTATACTTTAAAGACGTGGTTTTGGATCAATACATATATTTGAGAACATGCCGATACCAGACAGATATTGTAAATGCTGGCATCAGAATCAGAACCTCTTTGGCTCTTGCTGCTGTTTTATAAAAACATTCAAATCCATCTTACTGATGGATGAAAGGCCTTCTAGGAGAACAACAAGATTCCCTTCCTGTTTGGGTTCATCACATCCGTTCGAAGGCCAGTAGCAAACTCAGGAAAGCATCACGCCATTAAAAATATCATGACCCCGAGTCCAAGTGTCTGATATCTACAGTTTACAGCTGCTGCCTTCCCTCCCATGTCTCATTACAGTAAGAGGGTGTGGAGTCTCTCAGTTCCAGATCTATTTATAGTGTCGAGTGTAACAAAGGAAACAACTCAAATCAAACACGAATCTATGAAAAAAAAATAGATCAGAGTTGTCTTCAACATCCACAGTGAGATGTTGAACTTCACTGTGAACAACGTTTGGAGCATTTGAACCAGAAAATCTGGTTTCGGAAACGTCTGACGTTGCGGAATATTCCACACAACTTTATCTCAACTTGATCTGTGACCGCCTCTCTCCTGCTTCCACTTCTGACTCGAACATCATCTCCTTATCTCTGGTGGGAGAACTCAGACGCAGATCTAATCCAGATCTAATTCAAATGGAATAAGACAGAATGAGTGAGACGACATGAGATCAGCCAAGATCAGCAGAAGAGGAAAGTGGTCCAAACAGAGGACAGATCTCTGGGGTGGTCCTGACTCCACGTCTTCTCCTCCTTCTCTGTCCACGCTCATTTCCCCTGACCTTAATAACCAATCAGACTCGCACTGCTCTGAACACGCCTTTGTCTTTCACTCCGCGGGCAAGTTGGCACGACCACAGACAGTTAGCAGGGTCACACGATCCTGCCTGGGTTGTCCTGGGCACACAGCACATTTAAGTGGAAACGCATCGGCTGCAATGATGGAGACGTCTTCGGCTGTTTGTGTGTAAATACGGCTCAGTACAGTAACTGAAGCGAGGAGGAAAAACTGCAAATGTAGCTGAAACACGCATGAAGGAAAGGTCAGAGAGACTCGGGATCTGGTTTCAAACCACTCTCCTAAAAATGGCTTATAATTACGCCCGATCTCCACCAGGGCCGGGCTGCACGGCTGCTTCACGTCCTCTCATTGAGGTTTCTTCATTTAATCGCAGCCTGAAATTACTCCAACATGTGAAACTGGGGCAGAGCCTCCACTTTCCTCTGAAGTGCTCCCCCCTCGGCTCGGTTAAGATTTTCTGCCTTTGCCTTCTTTTTTTAGCCGGTTTCGCCCAGACTCTCAAAATACACTTGCTGTTTCCCGGGGCTCTTAGCTCATAGTGATTTCTGACATGAATGTGCAGCCGAGTTACCGCCGTCTTCTCGTGGATTGTCTCCCGTGCTTCTCCCTATTGAGTCAAACTGTATTCTGGCTGTTACAAGCAAGCAAACACTCAACTGTAATTCCTCTGGTGGAGGGTTTGTAATGTTTAGTCCTGATGTGGGAGGCAGAGCGGAAAAAAAAGGGCGTGTGTGCGGGGAAGAGGAGGGAAACACTACGTTAAAGCCACATAATGGAAACCAGCAGACAGTCGAGGTCTCATCTCTACTCGTCAACATCCTGGGACAGACTCAGGACATGTCCACATTGTAATGCACGACACGTTACTGCAGAAAAGTACAAATCACAGAAATGTGCATCGTTGTTTTGACCCCAAAACGAGGTCTTTAAAAGGTGTGAAGATGCTCCGAAGACATGCTTTGTCTCTCAGTGTAAATCATTTATTGCTGGATTTATCTTGATTCAATGCACTTCCCAGGGAAAAAGGGGGCTGCTGAGGAAGGAGCAGCACGTCTCAACCAGGGTGTGTCACTAGGAAAACACGTTTACGAGGGGTACAGAGGGCGTAATTACACCCACAAAGAGCAGCAATCAAAACCACTGAAGGTACAGACACAGTATGCAGGGATCACGCTTCAAAGGAAGTGTAGGTTGTGTGCGAAATGAAGGATATTTCCCAAAATGACACTATAGTATCCAGAGATGCTGAAGAAATGAGGCAAACAAATGAAGAATTTTCAAATAAACAAATAAAGAGACACTGCACTGAACGATACAGATTCAGTAAAGGGTTGCCCTTTAAGTAAAATGTAGATTGTGTAATTTTAAGTTTATTTCTAGTATGAGGCTGCTAAGACGTGGGTGACAAATGAACACCCTCCTCACACGCTGGAGGTATTTTCTAATAAACAACTACACACACACAGGATGGAGGTATTCTCTAATAACTGCAGCTCTATACATAGCTGGGCATGATCCCCATACCAGTCTGAGGAATGTGGCAGCAACTGGTCAAGCAGCAGACAAGCTGGGACACTGCAGACAGTACACAGCAGCCACCATGTTGAATGATCACAACATGAGATGTATCTGCTGATCACTCAGAAGTGAGAGGCAGACGAGCAGATAACATCGGAGCCATCAGCAGAATAAGAAGCCACAGACACGAGAGACATGCTGGAAGCAGAACAGACGCTAACTTTGTTGTAGTTGAACTCCTGGTGTCTTAGAAAGTGAAGTTTCAGTCAATTACCATATTTCGGTTTCTCCTCCAGTTCCATGGTTCTACACAGAGTTGCCTTCGGGACCCAGAGCTTCTCTCGCGGCTACAGCATAGTCTGCGGGCCGGGGTTCTGGCTCCGTGTTCGGCTTCTGTCCGACTCACACCCCGAGGAGGAGTCCGATCCACAACCTCCAGCGTTTAAAGAGAGGAGCCCTCCCGAGCGGGGAGCCGACCAATCACAGCGCCGCACAGCGAGACTGACAACAGGCTGAGCCAATCAGCAGGGGGAGGGCGGGAGTTTCTACCGTTCCCGTTAACTGATAAATAAAAGTGAAAGGGAAAATTAACTCCTCACAGAGTTATAATTAAATGAAGATGAAAATAAATATGAAAATAAAAACAAATATATATATATATACTCCTCTCAGAGCGAAAATGGAAGTGAAATAAAAATAAAAATAAACTCCTCAAAGAGCCAAAATTTAAAAATTAAAAATTAAAAATACAAATGAAATAAATATAAATATAAAAAAATAAATATAACTATACTCCTCTCAGAGCAAAAATTAAAGTAAAAATAAAATACAAAATAAACTCCTCACAGAGCTAAAATTAAAAAACTCTTGAGATTTCTCTACCCTCTCACTGAGTTATTAGGGTTAGGGTTAATTGTACAATTAAATTCTATAACCAATTAATTCACACGTGGTCTTGTTTAGTGTTTGTGCATCATCAGCCATTCACGGTGAATTTTTCTCGGCAAAGCAGTGACAAAGCATATCTTTGATAGGCCTGACTGCGATGCAAGACAACATCAATTATAAAAGCTAATATATTCATTCATAATTCAGCTCGCAGGCTTTGGCCCGGCCTGGTCTGACTCTGCACTCTGAGCTGCTCACAAGCTGCACCGGAGGCTGCAACCTCTGCTTTACTGAACTCTGGTTAAAGTAGAAATACAACAATGTGTTGTGAATCATCATGTTTACAATTGAATGTTCAGGATCATATCGGGAAGTATAATATCAGAAATTCATGTGCACGCACCACATCAACGCACATGTGTGTTTCTGTCCACACCATCAAGTGTAGACCACACGGTTTGTTGTAAATGGAATTAAAGTTAAAAACAAGGCCTACCTCTATTTGGCATGGCAGTAGGTGGCGCTATCACTATCACTACATAAAGACGTGTAGATCTGTTCAGGTCAAAAACACTGTCTTGTTTCTCTTCAGATCGTATAAATCTTTCACCGTAGCAACAATCTAAAACATCAAAGGATCTATGACCACTGACATTAAAGCAAACTGAAAAAACAATGAATTCTTTGATTCTTTGAATTCTACTGTTCTCTTATTTATAGCCTGGGTGGAGTTAAGTCACAACCAAGTGTGATTCTTTCAGTTTAAAGGGATAGTTCACCCAGAAATGAAAAGTGTTTGAGTCCACAAAACACTTGTGGAGTTTCAGGGGTAAACAGCTGATTGGTGACCCATCTTCAGACAAAAACACAACATGCTTCACGTTGTGTTCAGACCTTCAGACCTTATCATTCAGAGGGAGTCCCTGACCAACTCTATCTAGATCTACTAGATTTTTATTATTACATTTATTATTATCTATTGTATTGTTGATCACAATTTTAAAATATACTCAGAAATACTAATTCGTTCGATTCACCAGCTGTTTTCTGAAGCTCTTACTTCACACCATGGTGATTTACTGAGTGAATTTGCAGCCAAGTCACATTCTCTGCGTCAGACTGTCTGAATCCTCGGAAAGTCACAGAAACTTTTGAACAAATGAAGTTTTTCTTGGTTATTACAAACTAGCAGACACCCGACACTAGCCAGATCAATTCTAATGCTGTAGGTGTTGTTGGTGTAGATGTGTTAAGCAGAAAACATAAGGAGAGATTTGAAAAAAAGACAATTTGACCTCTACCTGGTTGACCCCATTTAGAGGAAAAGCCAGTTATATAAAACTTTTAGGTTTCTAAAGTAATTAAAGCTGTTATATATATATATATATATATATATATAATATATGTATATATATTATATATATATTATTCATCCAGAGTAAATGAGTGTTGAGGACTTGTCTGAACTTATTTCAAGGATTAGTGTGAGCTGACTTTTATTGTGTATCTATATTTATTCTGGGAACTCCTCCAGCTTCACGCCCCTGCTAATGAGCCAATCAGGATCCTCCCCTGTGGCGGAAGTGTCCTTAAAAGACCGCGATCCTCAACAATGATTGGTTAAAAATAAAAAAACACGGGTCATAGTGCAGATTTCATATTTATTGTCTTTATTTATAAATACATAATAATCAGGAAACAAATATTTCATCACTGGCAGGGGGTTCGGCGATGACGTAACACTCAACGTGGCACATGATTGGCGCTCGGGGTGCCGTGCGTGATGACGTCGGGTCTTGTTTTGCCAGGCAGACAGGAACGTGTCCACAGAGGAAGGACGGTGGAGCCGCACGTCACAGGTTAGAGACCCTCACACAGCCGCTGCTGAGGTTTCTGTTGTTTCACTCGAACACTCAGACTCCGCACGTTACTTTTACTCCACAGTCACACGCAAGGGACGTGCGTTAATATGTCGTAACTACGTCTTCTTGCGTGAGCTAGCGCTGTTAGCTTGTAGCCACGGTGGAGTCTACCTGGGTTAGCCTAGCCTAGCCTAGCCTAGCTTAGCCTGTTAGCTTCGAAAGGTTGTTCCAGTGGACGAGACAGTGAAGAGTTCATCTGAGGGTAAAGTTACTCAGCCATGTTTTCCACTGGGAGCTTTTCAACCCAGTGACACGAACCAGTTTGTGGAGCAGTGTCAACACCAGAGAATCTAAAACTGACAGTATATTTAAATAAAACAGGAAAAGACAGTATGTTAATATGTGTGTTATTACAAAGTGCTTCACGGACATAGAAACACATGCAGTGCAATTACCTATTTAGAATATATATGCAAGAGACGTTGGATGAATTAAAGCAAGAACACAAAGAAACAAGGGTCTGGCTAAAAGCAATATGATATTAAAAACAATAAATAAAGCAATAAAACGCTTATTCAAAGGCTGTTCATGTAGAAATGTGTTTTAAAGTGTTGTAATAGAGGCTATAGTCGTAGCTTGTGATGTCTCAGAGAGTAAACGGTGAAATGAGGCGAGGAAGACGAGCTCGTGTTTTCCTGGCGGTTGATAGACGTGTGGTGGAGCCCGGTGAATAGAGAGCTGCAGTAAGATAACTAGTGTGTTTTATTTCTCAGACTAATTCCCATCATGGCATTGAGAGCTGTGGGTCGTCTCCTGGTCAGTCCTCCGAGATGTGTCATCATCTCAGCTTCCAGAGCTCAGACGACTGCAGCGCCTGTCAGACAAGGTGAGCACGACAACAACAACAACATGCAGGGGGGGGGGGGGGGGTGTGTAATAGTTTTAGGTCTTTCTCTTTTTAACAATGTTTTCTACTGGGAGGGAAACAGCGTTTTATTCCCTTGTTTGTTCTTATTTGTATTTTCACAGATGCAGAGAAGATAGAGCAGAAGTCTAAAGCACGTAAGTGATACATTCTGGAATATAATCGCTTAACAAGACATATTTCAAACTCGTTTTTTGAGGTTTTTAAATTGTTCCCATTCTAAATGTGTGACAGCGAAGGTCCAGTTCAACTGGCGTGACGGCCTGGACCTGGAGGGTCAGCTGACGGAGGAGGAGATCATGATCAGGGACTCCTTCCGCACCTACTGCCAAGAGAAACTCATGCCTCGCATCTTGATGGCAAACAGAAACGAAGGTGAGATACTCAGTGATGTTTAATCAGTCCGGCCGTCTAACTACTTGCTCACATGACAGTTGTGTCCTTTTCTCTCAGTTTTCCACAGAGAAATCGTGTCTGAGATGGGAGAGATGGGCGTCCTGGGCCCAACCATTAAAGGTCAGTCTGAACATTGCACACTGTTCACTACTCAATGCATTAATGAGCATATCATTTTGATGAGATCAACAGAATGGACGCCATCTGTTTATTCTGGCTTCTTGATATAAAGTTTCACAACACTTCCATAGTCGGCCACTGGTCTCGCAATCAAATGCCTCTTTGAATGGACTTTGTTCACTTGTATCTGTTTGTTTGTGACTCCTCTCCCTGCATCTGACTTACAGGTTATGGCTGCGCTGGGACCAGCTATGTGGCCTATGGTCTGATTGCCAGAGAAGTAGAGCGGGTGGACAGTGGCTATCGCTCTGTCATGAGCGTGCAGTCGTCGCTGGTCATGCACCCCATCAACGCCTATGGCACAGAGGAGCAGAAGGAGAAGTACCTCCCCAGGCTTGGTAAGACGACATTTATCTGTCAACAGCAGTTCAGATTCTGTTCTGATGAGCGACTGAGCTTTTCGGTTATTCCTGTGTGAGATGTAACCCCCCCCCCTCGCTCTCTCTGTTCCAGCTCGTGGAGAGATCCTCGGTTGCTTCGGCTTGACGGAGCCGAACCACGGCAGTGACCCCGGTGGCATGGAAACCAGAGCCAAATACAACCCGACCAGTCGCACCTACTCTCTCACCGGCTCAAAGACCTGGTGAGTCGTGTGAACACCGGCTCCTCATTGGACAGGAAACGGTTCAAACTTCACTGACAGAAATGTGACGAACCAAACAGCTGAATATCTTCTGTGTGATGCAGTTCTACAGCATCACCGATAGAGAACACAGATCATCTGAATAACAATGACATGTTACATAAAGCATGTGATTATAAGGTCAGGTGTATTTACACTGTTCAGAGTTTATACTGCATCGGGTCAGAAAGAGTTAATGATCTGAAAACAGCAACAAACATCAGTGACCTTTTAGTGACCTTTCTTTCTTTCACTATATGCTATATTACAGTATTTCTTATATATTGTACTTATATTTCATAGTGTTTGTATTTTCACCACATATTGTTGGTATAAAGAATTTCGTTTTTCTGTTTAAAAGTTGAAATGTTTTTGTTGTGGCACTGGACTTGATATGTCGTTAGTTGTCCACATGGTGGAGCTATTCACAGTTAAACTTGCACACTCATACCAGGTTTATGTTTGAATCTATTCATTCTATTTTCACTCAGTTTTATAACTTCTTAAAACTATGTTTGGTAGATGAAATACATGCGTTGTTATATAATTATTATTAAAATGTATTGTTAACAAATGTCAAAACGTACCCACTGTCATGCTGCTTCATTACAGTTTATCAGTGTTCACCAGTGTGCACGATAACTTGTCTCTGTCACCTTCCCTTTACTTCCAGGATCACCAACTCCCCCGTGGCAGACGTCGCTGTGGTCTGGGCCAAATGCGACGATGGGAAGATCCGTGGCTTCATCTTGGAGCGCGGTATGAAAGGCTTCTCCACACCCAAGATCGAGGGGAAGTTCTCCCTGAGAGCCTCGACCACCGGCATGATCGTCATGGACGAGGTGGAGGTTCCCGAGGAGAACCTGCTCCCCAAAGTGTCCGGCCTTGGGGTGAGCGGAGTCAAACTGTGACGGTTACAGAGGCAGTTAAAGTGTCGTGAATGTGGTATTACAAAGTCCACTTCACACACAGGAAGTATTGCTCAACTCGCTCCTCTGGTTGCTTGCAGGGACCTTTTGGCTGCTTGAACAACGCCCGGTATGGTATCGCATGGGGGGCGCTGGGTGCTGCAGAGTTCTGCTTCCATGCAGCTCGTCAGTACACACTCGACAGGTCAGAAGAAACCGAGGACACCTTGTCCACTTGTTGCGTTAGAGTTCAATCCACTAAATGATATCTGTGTGACGTCACTCTCTGAACCAGAATCCAGTTCGGCGTGCCACTGGCAAGGAATCAGCTGATGCAGAAGAAAATGGCCGACATGCTGACGGAGATAACCATCGGCCTCCAGTCGTGTCTGCAGCTGGGAAGACTCATTGATGACAAAAAGTAATTTCCTCGTTTCCCTGAGGTGTATGAGACTATAGATGAAATCACTCCCAGTGGAAAACGGTTGCAAATGTCTGTTTTGTGAACAGAGCGGCCCCAGAGATGATATCCATGCTGAAGAGGAACAGCTGTGGTAAAGCCCTGGACATCGCCCGGCAGGCCAGAGACATGCTGGGAGGAAACGGCATTTCAGACGAGTACCACATCATCCGCCACATGTTGAACCTGGAGGCCGTCAACACATACGAAGGTGAGGAGGAGCAGATTGTGTCACGAGAAATTAATTTGGCTGAATTGCTGCACAGCTTCTGAACACTTGAAGGATTATATTCACCAGTTGTATTCCACCCACAGTCCTGCACAGGTCTAATTTCTGTAAGGCGTCCTCAATCATTTTGAATTCAGATTCCTCCAGAAAACGTTCTCAACTGCTGCCCGACCATGTTTAGTTCATTTTTACCTGTGCCCCTAACATTGAATTCATATATATATAGTTTTTGATCCATTACACGACTGTTGAGCTTAGTTAGTTATGGGTCTTCTCCTCTGTCGTCCTCAGGCACTCATGATATCCACGCGCTGATCCTGGGCAGAGCCATCACAGGTCTTCAGTCCTTCACTGTGGACAAATAGACACAAACTCTCTGCTGATCCCCGACGACGGGACCGTACTGTCAGAAATGTAACACGCACATCAACTCTGTAACGAGACACAAGCTGTTTTCAGTTAGTTTTGATCAAGTGTATAATCTATATAATGGAAATGGGTGAAATATATATGGAGTGCTTTTATTTTGAAAGAAAGAAACCAGCCTGTGACGGAGCTGATGAAGTGTAATTAACTCAGATGTAGATTTGTAAAGAGAGATATTTTTCTATATCTGTCACAACAGTGTTTTTCCAACTCTTTGTTTCTCACTCGATTTGTTTGGACGTCATCGGGATTCACTGTAGTGACGAAGGAAAACTTTGAATAAGGTCAAGATCCAAGATTTGCTGCTTGTTACTGATGAATGCAAAGTTAAAAGTCTAAAGCAACGAGGTGTAAATTCAGACACTGATTTACTGATGTCTCTGTGTAGTTTGGTACTTGTTGCACTTTACGGGCTGAAACACTAAGATGTCATAATTGGTGCTTTATATGAATAAAAGTTATTTAAGTGTCTGCAGAGGAATTAAGTGAAGCCTGCTGTTATTTCATCCTGAGAATATCTCAGTGAAAAGACACGAGGATTTTACTGTACGTCCTTTCATTCTATGGCAGTTTGACGGCATTGAACATGTGAACGTGCAATAAACTGTGGCGTATTCACAATACACAGTTTCAGTGTAAATGTTTTTTTGGGGGGGGGGGGGCGTGCTGCCAGACAGATAAAGACCTCCATCCTCTCCAGCTCCCTTTGCAAGTCTGCCTCTGCCACTTTGAAGTGAAGGGAAATTAAAGAACCGGGCCAATCCCTGGCGTGTTCTACATGCTGCTTACATAATGAAATAGCTTTTTCCTTCTTTTGACCAATGGCCTTTCATCTCGCAATTCAGCGTGTGATTTGTCACAGTGTGTGGATGTGACTCACTGTGACAAATCCCCCCCCCAAACAGACGGAGGCTGCTGGGGAGATTGTTCCCTCGTGATGTGAGAGGAAATTAATTGTTTGGAAGAAAACAGGCTGCTGGTGTTCTCCTGACTCCTCCCCTCTCGTCTGCAGCAGATAATAAGGAAGCTTCACATTTACAGTAATCGTGTGGGATTATATCCTCAAGATGTCAAATATGCAACAGATTATGATTTATATGGGATTTGAGATGCAACCTCTGTGTTGCAGGTTATAGACGCATCCACACCTCAAACATTAACAAGCTGTTGGCAGAAAGCTGTCGAGGCACGGGGCCTTTTTTAGGATGTTTCCAACCGAGGTGTCATTGCAAAGACCCTGAACAGAGAAGGTCCCAGAATCTAAGACCACATGCAGGTGACGTCCTGTTGCAAAGACCCTGAAACCATTCTGTCACTCTACAGCAGCCAGTATAGATATAGTCTATATTTGTGTGTGTTTTACATTCAGACTGTTGTGGTCGAGAAGGAGCTGAGCTGCAGACGTCTGGATGGAGCTTGTAGTAGAACTGCTGCTCCTTCACAGGGGGCAGTTGGGGAGGTTAGAGCATCTAGCGAGGAGGAGGAGACCCTGGGGTAAACTCAGAACTCGCTGGAGGGACTACATGTCCCATCAGGCCTCGGGACGCCTCGGGATCACTCGGGAGGAGCTGGAGAGCGTGCTGAGGGAGAGGGACGTCTGGGATGACCTCCTCGACCCGAGCCAGGATCAGCAGGAGACAATGGATGGATATATTTGGACCTAAAGGATTCGCACGTTCTGGTGAGTAACTTTAAATCTAAATCTATTTTTAACCCAACAGCTAAGAACATTTATTGAGTGACATGCAGGTTATCACCTTCATTTTCAGATACGTCGGGAGGAATTGTGTTGGTGTAATATCAGTTTGTTGTGTATGAGGCGTTGTTGTGGTGTGTGTGTGTGTGTCTCAGACTTCATCACAGAGTTACACACCTTACAACAAGCAAACCCTAAAGAGGCTGGATCAGCACTAATAGCTCCGTGCGCTTCAGAGAGAGCTCGGTTGATTCCCCACGAAGAGACTTTCTCAGTAACTCCAGGGAATTAAAGGAAGAGCGACGCCGGCGTGTAAGCTTGTTTTGAGCAGAGGCTTGTGAGAGAGAGAGAGAGAGAGAGAGAGAGAGAGAGAGAGAGGAACCTGGCGGTGGACAACCCCCTCAGCACTTCAGCACCAAGGACAGAGCCGGCGGCAGCAGAACCTGAAGAAGAATCATTCACACGTTCAGCTGCTGAATCAGGTTTGAAACGTTCTCAATGACTTTCACTGTTTTATTTGATCCCGACGTGTTTGACAGCTTCTGTTTCCTCGGCAGAATCTGTGTTTTCCTTCGAGAGGCGTCTCTGTCATGTCTGGAGAAGCGTCCTGTTTATAGTCTTCCTCATCATGAATGGTTATAATCTCACCGGGCTGAACTCCAGCAATGAAGGACATGCGTACCCCTACTCCTCGTCCCTGGACGACCCTCTGTACAGGCAGTACAAGCCCGTGGTGAAGGACCTCATCCCGCTGCCCAAGGCGGTGCTGTATCTGCTCATGGCTGCGGTGGTGGTGGTGGGAGTCGCCTACGCCATCGTGGGACATCTCATCAAGGACCTGGCCATCGACATCGCAGGTAGGACTTCATCAGATTATAACTCTTCTCTTACTTTAATGATTCATGTCTTTATTTATAATATATTGATAGATGTCCTTTGAGTGTCAACATGAAATACATTTTATTTTAATTTAGTTTTATTTGTATTATTATAGCTCATACACTATTTTACTTACATCTGGAATATGCTGATTAATGTTATCACATACAGAAGTTTTCAAATCAGACATTCTACACCTGGTTGCATATTCATAATTATAATAATGAATGTAAAGGGTAGTTATATGCTAGATGCTTGAGATAGATTTCACCTATTTATCCATTACTTTTAGTCGTTTCATTTTTCCTCTTAGACATTTTTTTGCCCATTAATTTTAATTTCTCATTTGACTATATTTATAATATTTTCAAATGATGACTTCATCCATTGCTTTGTTTACTTTTAATCTTTTATCTCTAAAAATAAAAAAATGCTTCACCTCCATTTCGAGGTTCAGGTGCGTACGAGAGGGACGAGTGGATCATAACTTTATTCAACTGTTTGAACTCATCTCTCTGATCATGTGGAGTTTATATAGTTTAAATTAAATCTTCACACTTCCTCTCTGGTCACTTATTTCCGGCCTTTTCATTTTGTCACAAGCAAATGTTAATGTTAAATCTGTAACTTCCCTTCCTCTCTTGTGCAGAATGCTTGTTGGGTCCGACCGGTGATGAAGAGAAGGAGAAAGAAGCGCAGCGCGTGGCCTTGAGCCACGCTCCCCCGGCACATCCCTTCGCCCACAATGCCTTTCACGTGTGGGACCAGGACGACGTGGTCATCGCGCTGCCCAAGGAAGAAGACCCCCCGGCCAGCCCGCTGCTGATGGCTGCCATTCCCTACATCCCCTCGTTCTTCCCGCACTCCCACAGCCCGACCGGTCCCGGCTCCCTGCCGTTCTCTGGCAGCCCCGGGCCGAGCGGCCTCCCCAGGGAGTTCTGACCTCCACCACGTGTGATCATGAACCGCCTTGATGCCCAGTAACCAAGTGACCAGAGGTCGACTTATACAACCAACCAGGATGAATGTTTGGGAAACGTGGCTGTGAGGAGATGTCATTTAAACCCGTGTGTGTAGAAACTGTCTCACAGCAACACTCCTCCGTGTCCTGTCTGACATCACGACTCATTCCTCAAAGTGTCCAGACTGTTGCCTCCCGTCTCACTTAACATATCAGCAGAAGAGTCAAACACCAGGAGAAGGACACCCAAAGGACGGAGAGGATTAGTGCAGAAGATCACTGGGCGTCGTCTCTGTGCCTGAGCTTCAGGGAGAAGCTGCTCTACGTGTGTCATGGCGACACTGTGACTTATTTCTTTGTACAAACACTGTAGTCGAGATGCTGCTGCTGCATGTTCAGGCTGAGTTGACTTTTGTTTGTTGGAGCAGGATGAGATTGAAAGTTTGTCCATCTGCTGTTCCGATATAATCCACCTGTTCACCAGGAGATTACACATAAAGTCATTGTGGAGATTACACATAAAGTCAGAGATCACAGGTTTGTGTCTTTTTTTTGGTCCAGTTGAGTCAAACTTAAAGATCAGAATGAAAGAAAAAAGGTGGAGGTCAACGAAGCTGTTTCCACCGACCTGCTGGCCGCCGCACTGCACTCACATGTTATTTCAAGACACGGAGGGATTAGCTTCGGAGGAAGACTTAACGGAGTTCCAGCAATTCAACAACACAACGTAATCCTGGGGCCTTTACCGCAGGTGTCGCACGCACTCACGGATTCCCCCCCCCCCCCGTCTGTCGGGCCCCACAGTGCAGATTAAAGCACGAGAGTTAGTGGAGTCCCAGGAAAGTGAGCTGATTTCCCATTTTAACACCAGCTGCTATTCTGAGACCTGAACTTTCACTCAATGAGGCGAGAGGACGTCCAGTGACTTCTCTGCAGATGAGGCCGCTTCAAAACTCAGAGGAAATTTTATAAATACAAATTCAACAGCTTCTGGTCGACATCTAACACAAAGTATTCCACTATTGGTGCACAATTTATTTTGGAAAGGCCAAAGCTTTTGACAGATGTCTGTGTTCTCACTCTGAGCAGCGTCACGTGATCAGATGCTGCAGCAGAGCTTAGTGAAGTCAAGGTCTGAACTTTACTGTACTCACATTTAATACAACAAACCCTAATGGAGGAAAGATCACAAGAATAAAAAAAAACTAAAATCTAAATCATCGCACTCAGAAACCGTCTATGTTAAAGTGAAGTAAACAAAACAATCCTGAATCTAGACCAGAATCTAATCCGTTCTTCTTTGGGTCAAAACCCATCAACAAAAACATCCTGAAATCAGCTCTGTTCATTTAGAACAAACTCCTTTGTTGAACAACAACCTGTTGACAGCTGATTGGTTCCCAGGCTGTTTGTTTAACCAGTGATGGTCAAATGTAATCCCAGATCTTTGGAGTTACTCAGAAGCCAAAACGGTCGAGTCACATCCAAACACTTCATCACAAAAACAAACCTTCAGCACAACATGGTTATACAAACATCCAGTGGATCTATATCTGG
Organism: Hippoglossus hippoglossus; assembly: GCF_009819705.1. Classification (NCBI taxonomy): domain Eukaryota; kingdom Metazoa; phylum Chordata; class Actinopteri; order Pleuronectiformes; family Pleuronectidae; genus Hippoglossus; species Hippoglossus hippoglossus. The sequence continues at coordinate 21,359,205 of NC_047158.1, read as the reverse complement.
AAAGTAGCACAATTACAACAGCTCAACACACTGTGACCGAGGGAATCTCCCGTCACGTGAAGGAAACCTCCGGAGCTCCCGACCCACTTGTGAGAGTATCCTCCAGAGTTCAAGTCTTAAACCGTCGATTACAACAAGAAACACACAAGTCAGATTTGGAAAAAAAAACGTCATTTTATGTTTGTCACATTGCAAAAGTTGTTTTTCTCCCTGTACAAGTAGAAACTTTATACGAGTAACATGTCTCCTGACTCAATGTTCTGCGAAGCAGCAGAGAGCAGAGCATCCAGTTCATACAAAGTCTGCTCCTACACCTCGAAGCCCTTTGCAGACTCGTCTGCAGGAAACCGAGGCCCCCTGCCTGTTGGATTAGGAACAACTGGCAGGAGGAGTCAGACACGAGATGTCACATGGTAAAAGATAAAGTCGTTGTGGTGACGCTCAGGAGTCCAGACGACAGATGGGGCCGTCGTAGACCATCTGCAGGTTCACCTTGTGTCCCACCAGCTCCCTGATGTTGTTGATGCCGTATTTGATCATCGTGGGTCTGCAGGACAGAGGAGGAGACGCAGTGAGCAGCAGCGTAACAACATGTCCCACTTACTTATCACAGGTCTGACTAGAGTCCGACCGATTGATCAGTTTGCATTCATCAGACAGAATTTCACATATTAATTTCAGAGCATTTCCTGTAATAGCAGTGGTGGCTTCTTCATATGCGAGAGACAAACATGCTCCCATTTTCAAAACAGTCATTAACGCCATTTTTAACGTCATTAAAAACAGTGGCAGGTCGGCTGTGATCTCTAAACCTGCAGAGACAGTTTGTTTTCAGGTCTGTGTTCGTTCACCTCTCCAGCGACAGCCCCCAGGCGATGACGGACACATCCTCTGGAAGACCCATGGGCAGCAGCATCTCTGGTCTGAAGACGCCCGAGTTTCCAACCTCCACCCACTTTTTCAGTCCTGCACGTAGAGAATGACACGAGATGAAGCTGGTGGAGCAACCAAGCCCACGAAACAGGACTGACACTCAAACACAGAATCATTGTGTTGTGTGGAGGAACGGAAATACATAGAAAAGGATATTTTACAGACAAAAGCTTGTAGAAAAATCTGTTGGTAAGTTTACAGATGCGTTTACCACAGATATCAAAGGGCCAACACTTGCTTTGACTTGTTAAAGATGTTAAAGAGTCAGATCCAGGTTTTACACACGTACCTTCATGGTAGCTGAACACTTCCATGCTGGGCTCTGTGTACGGGTTGTAGGCAGGTTTGAAGCGTAGTTTGGTAATTCCTAGAAAACAGAAAAATACAAAACAAGAAATAAAATCATTCAAACACGTCATGTGGAAAAAACACTGAAGAGAACATGCGAGTAGCATCATGCTTTGGTGAAACCGTTTGCAGGAATACGTGGCTTCGTGTATTTGCATCTTTAATTTCAGCACAAGCACCAGAATGTGTCCTGACCCAGTTTGGTGAAGAAGTCGTGCAGGATGCCCATCAGGTCTCCCAGTGTGAGTCCGTAGTCGGCCACCACGCCCTCGATCTGGTGGAACTCGGCCAGGTGGGTGGCGTCTAACGTCTCATTCCTGAAGACCCGGTCGATGGAGAAATACTTGACGGGGGTGAACTTCTCCTGGTTTGATGAAGACACAGATACAGTAAATTAACTGTGTGGTCACATGATCACTGAACGACTCTGTTCCTATAACCGTCGTCACTCTCGTTAAGAGTTCGGATCACAGCTGAACAGATTTGTTCCTAAATAAACATTTACAGCATAAAGGAGGAACATAAGGTCATAAACTCTGCCTCCTCCTTGTTAGTGGATGGGACATGGACCACAACAGTTCAAATACATGTATAAATGTTTGTGCACCTCACCTGTTGTGCGAGTTTATACAACATGCGTGCGCTGACGGCTGTAGTGTGAGTTCGGAGGATGTTCTTCTGAGCCTCCTCGATCTTCCATTCGCATTTGTACCTGAAACAGGAAGTTGGATCATGATGTAGGTGTCGTTGATGCTGATGATTGTATTTGTTGTGCGAGCGTGTGACTCACCCTTGTGAACCGAAGCCTCCCTCCGAGTGGACCTTCTTCACCCGCTCCAGATAATCCTGAGGGAACTCGTGGGCGACGGCTGGATCTGAAAAATGATCCACGTGGTGAATGATCAACTTAAAAATCACAGGGACCGGATCACATGCTGGGGGTTTATGTGAGAAAGCTACGGACATTTTCTGGAACTTTTCCTGCAGCCCCCCTCGTAAAATGTCCATTAAATACCGAAGTGAGAATTCAGCAGGAAAATGTCTATCTGGACAGAAAGTATCAGACACAGTCTCCGTCTTACCGGACAGGAAGAAGGTGTCGTGCTGGTCTCTGGCCGGATGCTGCTGCGGCTGAAACAAGGAGTCGAAGTTCCAGAAGGAGCTTTCTATGAAGTTGTTGGTCGGCATCTCGGTGAAGCTGCAGAAAAACAGAGTTCATTTATTGTGTTTTCTGGTTTAACAGTGTGTGTGGATTCGTCGTTAGTTACAGGGACTCACCCCATCTCCAGGAAGATCTGTCTGAACTGAGTTCGAACCTTCATCAGCGGGTGCAGGTGGCCACAGTCTGGGGCGACGCCCATGGCCTCGAAGTTGTAGGGTTTGAATTTCTTCTCTTTCCAGTTGCCTCTGAGTCGAGGAAGAAAAAAAAGAAGAGACAAGTCAGGAGCGTGGGTCGGGGGGGGGGGGGACCTGCAGCTCTGACCTCAGCTGATCCAACAGAATCAGCACTTCTTCTCATTAATACCTCGTCAAAACTGTACGAGCTGCATTATTTATTCATGAAGCACTGATGTAAATCATCTTTTCGGTCCCTATGATCGTGTCCTGCCCTGCCTTTAGGACAAAGTCCTCATCTTTGGACTCGTCCCCTTTATAAGGGCAGAGGTTTCTCTGTGTCCTCTGTTTGAGACCCGTCACACCGTCACTGACAGACAGAGGAGAGCAAACAGGACACGTTCTCCAGCCGAGTTAACACAAAGTGGACTCACGTGGCGATCATCTCAGGTGTGAGCTCCGTCTCCTGTTTGGTGAGAGTCGTGCTGAAGGAGTTTCCTTTGGTGATCCAGTAAGTCTTCACCGTCCTGAACACACAAATTAAAATGACTTCTAACTACCATCAACTCCGCCTTGGCTGTTTGTTGGCTCCGTTAGCAGAACTACACATGGAGACATCACAAAACGGTTTATGCCACAAACACTTCTCTTTAAAAACATTTCACTTTAAAAGAGGAACTTTAATGGATGTTAATATAATTAAGTCGTACCTAAACATATTTAAAGACCTTATTCGTAATATTGTTTTCGCAGAAGCAAACATGTAAATCCATATTTCTGTCAAGTTTAAGAATCATACTTTACAAAACAAAAGCAGATTGATTCAGAGAATTCAATGAATCACACTGAGCTTCTATTAGTTTCAGATAAAAACCCTCAAACACTGAGGAACAACAAACCCTCTACTGCCCCCTACTGCCAGACAAACACACATTCACCACATGTGGAGGCCTCAGACTCACACTTCAGAGAGCAGCTTTCTCTTCTTCAGCTCGTTCTTCTCCTTCTCCTCCAGCTGAGAGCCGTTTCCTTTCTGCACCAGCAGCAGCTTCTCTCGGACCTGGTCCTCGATGTTCTCCACCTGACGGCCGCAGCACAACACAAACAAAAACACATGCAACTTACTGACGTGACAACCGACCACTCAAGGACATTGTGTAGAAACACGTACAGATCTGAAGATCCTGGGGCCGCCCTCGTGCGCCTTGTCCACTCGGATCCACTTGTTGGACATGGCCTTGCTGAAGCCGACCTTCCCGAAGGACAGTTTCTACACAGGGACAGAAAAACAGACGTTCACCACTGGAAACACAAACTGGTAACTTGCACTGGAAAACCACTAATGTGCTTTTCACTTGTGACGGTCAAATGTTAAAATGATTGTTCACTGAACTCATTAAATCTAATCGTCACTGTTAACCCACAGCAAGAAGGTTCCTGAATGTTCTTGTGTGTGCGTTTCCTCCAGGTGTTTCCTCCCTAAGACATTAGCGTAATTGGAGACTCTAAATTGACCACAGGTGTGACTGGTTGTCTCTATTATAGAAATTTAATATATGATAAACCTGAAATAGAAGTTAGAAGCACACAAATCAATGTCTGGGGACACAGAAGAGTCAAAAAATACTTTGGATTCATTGTGAAACTGTTGTGGGTCAATTATATTCAACAATATTAAAGTCTGTTACTCGTCAGTGGTTCACAAAGCATTGGACCACAGCAGGTTCATAGCAGGGCCATGTTTCCCTGTGTTTCTACATTAGCTTCATTAGCTTGTGGATGATGTGGTGGAGCTGAACCTCCACCTGCTGCTTCACCATCAGCTCCTGTGTTTCTACATTAGCCTCATTAGCCTCATTAGCTTGTGGATGTGATGGAGCTGAACCTCCACCTGCTGCTTCACCATCAGCTCCTGTGTTTCTACATTAGCTTCATTAGCTTGTGGATGTGATGGAGCTGAACCTCCACCTCCACCTGCTGCTTCACCATCAGCTCCTGTGTTTCTACATTAGCTTCATTAGCCTCATTAGCTTGTGGATGTGATGGAGCTGAACCTCCACCTGCTGCCTCACCATCAGCTCACTCTGGGCCAGACCCTCCGGCGGGATGGAGCCGAGCACCCGGGCTTCCTGGCTGCCGTGCCGGGCCGTGTCCGTGCCCTCGTCGGTCAGCTCCCAGTGTTTGGAGGAGCGCTGCTCGGCGGAGATGAGCTGGAACAAACCGGACCGACATTAAACCTGAGTGTCACCTCAAACCTCCGTGTTGCATCATGTTGACGGTCGGGACTTCCGCTGCCCTCTCACGCCGGGAAACTCACGTCGCCGGCGGCCTGCAGACTCTTCACGGCCCCGACGATGACCTGGTGGTCCACCCCGAGGCTGGCCGCCACTTCCAGGCTCTCCACGCCGCCGTCCGTCTTCTCGAGGAGCCGGAGGAGCGTCTCCACCGCACCGGTGTCCGCCATGTTGGATCCCTGCGTGGCCTAAGAGGGAGCGGAAGTGACGTCTTATACCATAGGCCGAATGTATTCAAGTAAGGGGGCGTTAACAATTCGCTGCTAAAAAAATGAGGAAACCAATTACCGTAATTACCAATGTTCATTTATTGAATAATAATAAAATAAGAACGACAAATACATAATGATACATCCTATAAATCATTCCTTAGAATTTTTAAAAATACAATTGATACTGTGAATATTGCATATTTTCAATCCTTTGGCTAAATTATACTTTATTAATAATAAAATAATTTAATTTAAAAGCATTATAATACTTTAAAAATATTTAAAAGTACAACTTAAAGACACTTAATATATAAACATAAATATTACATTTTCATGAGTGGCTGTAAGTATTTTTCTTTGCCTCGGAGAACATGAAAAATGTTCTTGTATTTTTTTGTAAATTCATATTATTGGTTATATTATGTGATTAATATTAATCTTGTGAATTTTGCATCTTTTGATTCTAAAATTTATGCAACAAAATTACTGTCATCAAAAAGAATGTCAGACAGCGCATTAATTATTTGACTTATTTCTGTATAAATTCAAATGCTGGTGCATTAATATATTTTTTTTTTGTTACTTGTATTTGTAGTTATTTATTTCATTTAAAACATGTTTACTCTTTATATGAAATATAAACACCCTCTATTTTAGCTTTATTTCATCACAAAGATGTGGGTATTATTTTGACTTACCCTTTCTAGGACACGTTCTCATTAATAAGCTATAGAATTAACCATTTATTAATAAAGTATCAGTGGCAAAAAATCCTTGAGACATCAATTCAAAATAAAAATCATTTATTAATACACACTGTTATACATTAACAAGAACAAATCCCACCCAATCAAAAAGCTACACTGAGCAGAGATGTGGATAGAACATCAGAATGTAAGTATTTTCCAGTAATCTCCAAAACCATTGATTGAAATAACTACATCACGTTAGATAAAAACTAAAGAAAGATTAAAATAAAATACACACATTGAAGAAGAGACTGAACTATTTGGATCAATTGAATTGTTACAAAAAGTACAACAACCGTTGTAGTTTCAAACTACATGATTTTACTAATTCCATTATGAGAGAAAAACATTTGTCCACAGTCTTCAGAAGAAAGGTAATCAAACCAGAGAAGGTGAGAAGCTTTTGACATCAGCCTTCAAATTGAGTGATGACGACGACTGGTAGCACATTTAAAAATAAAAAACATAATTAGAATAACCTAAAACCACAGGACTAAGCACTGACCAGACCACTGAAACAGACCACTAAACTTAGCCACGACCCAGGTCTGACCTCTCACTTTGTGCCCACATGTGCTACATATAAACTCAAAAGCACAGAAGCAAAGAACATGGACAAGGCAGAGCGCACAGGGCAAGCCGTCAATCACTTTCTTTGGAGAAGGCTTCACACACACACACCCACCCACACACACACACACACACACGCCCGTGAGTCTCAGACGGAGTGATAGAGTCTATCTGTACTGGTAGTTCATGCTTCCGTCTCCTCTGCCGTAGCCTGTTGGGTTGTGGTACTGAGAGTGGTTGTTGCCGAAGCCCTGGTTGTTGCCGCTGCCTGCTGCTCCTCCTGCTCCCGGTGCGTTGTAAGTGGACTGGCTGTTGAAGCCTACAAGGAAAGAGACAGTGAAATTAGGTAGAGATTTGAATATGCTTGATTTGCTTTGACCTGAAACCCCAGAGAATCTATTGTCAAGGGGAAGATAAGAAATGTCTGAATGAAGAATCTTATTTAAAACAAATCCTTTAACTCACCATCATAACTATAGTCTTGGCTCCCCCCAGTGCCCCCCGTCACCTGGCTGGGATAGGCAGTGCTGTACATGTATCCACCCGTTCCACCCTGGTTCTGGTTGAAGTTCTTCTTTCCCTGCCCATAACCCTGGCCATACTGGTTATAGGAGGCCTGCCCTGAGGGACTGGTGGACTGGTAGCCCCCAGCAGCTGCACTGTTTGTCCCCGGAGGACCTGGAAATGGTGCCTTCACTGCCTTGTGCATGGGGGGTTTCTTTTTCGGGACTTTGGCGGCAGCAGTGGCAGTGTAGCCTGCGTCGTTCTGGTAGTACGACCCGTAGGCGCCCTGTGCTTCATCCGGTGCTGTGCTGGCGGGAGGGCCGTCCGATGGGCTGCTTGATGCCCCGTCTCCTCCGTTTGTGCCACCATTGTTATAGTAACCTGGGAAACAACAGCACGGCACAGTCTTAAAACGGGCATAACAGGATATATTATATTTATATATATATCTTATACTACTGCTTGCATATCAGCACATTCATGTAAATAATGAATTCAGACCCTTGAGTAAGACAGGAGTGACAGTGACATTTATTAAAAAAACAACTAAAATCATAAAAAAGGTAATCAAACATCAGATTTTCCATTTCAGCCGATCTGTGTGTAAACCTCGTGCCAACAAGCTCAGTTCATCGACGCCCGATGCTGTTACAGATGGAACACGGCGATAACAACATACTGCCAAAGTAAGACCATCATGCATTCAGTGTAGCTCGGACTAGACAGTGTTGCTGATATCACACAGAAACCGCAAACTTCATATAAACAGTGAGGTCATTTTTAAAAAGCAAGGCAGAAAATACAAAATAAGCTCAATGCATGTGACAGGAAGGCTCGACAATGACAGAAGAACAACTCATGCTAAGATTTTCTCAGTATTATTATCATCTCGGTAAACAGGATGGAGACAGAGACAGAACACTGCTTCTGTCTTGACAATTGTCCCAAAGGCAGTAAGTTGTCCAGCTCCTACGGGCTTTCCCTCAAATCCTGATCCAGGAACAAAGCCCCGTCCGAGTTCTGACACGTGGAGAAACTCTACAGTGAACCAGCCCCGCGGTTCAGGGGAGGTCCAGCTGTTCGGCTGCGTCCACAGGCAAGTTGAGAGAACAGTAGTTGAATTATGGCTACGTGCATGCAGGGGCAGATCGTCTCCTGGAGGCTTCAGAGCGTGACAAGTGGATTGGCAAGACAGGGCGGAGAGGCTGTTGGCGCTTTATTCCCAGGGTTGCGGACTTGGTGGTGAAGGGAGTTCATGGTGCTGTTGCAACACTATTGTGGATTTTGTACATTTTTTTACTCCTCTCTACAA